>NC_068438.1:54247291-54277291 GCF_023373465.1 Oncorhynchus keta | reverse complement strand
GAATGCAACAGGTGTAGTAGACCTCACAGTGAAATGCTGAATACAACAGGTGTAGTAGACCTTACAGTGAAATGCTGAATACAACAGGTGTAGTAGACCTCACAGTGAAATGCTGAATACAACAGGTGTAGTAGACCTCACAGTGAAATGCTGAATGCAACAGGTGTAGTAGACCTCACAGTGAAATGCTGAATACAACAGGTGTAGTAGACCTTACAGTGAAATGCTGAATACAACAGGTGTAGTAGACCTCACAGTGAAATGCTGAATACAACAGGTGTAGTAGACCTCACAGTGAAATGCTGAATACAACAGGTGTAGTAGACCTTACAGTGAAATGCTGAATACAACAGGTGTAGTAGACCTCACAGTGAAATGATGAATACAACAGGTGTAGTAGACCTCACAGTGAAATGCTGAATACATCAGGTGTAGTAGACCTCACAGTGAAATGTTTACCTACAAGCCCCTAACCAACAATGCAGTTTTAAGAAAATACCTAAAATACGTACAAAAAAGTAAGAGATAAGAATAGCAAATAATTAAAGAGCAGCAGTAAATAACCATGGCGGGCTATATACAGGGTATTACGGTACAGAGTCAATGTGGAGGCTATATACAGGGTATTACGGTACAGAGTCAATGTGGAGGCTATATACAGGGTATTACGGTACAGAGTCAATGTGGAGGCTATATACAGGGTATTACGGTACAGAGTCAATGTGGAGGCTATATACAGGGTGTTACGGTACAGAGTCAATGTGGAGGCTATATACAGGGGGTACCGGTACAGAGTCAATGTGGAGGATATATACAGGGTGCTACGTTACAGAGTCAATGTGGAGGCTATATACAGGGTATTACGGTACAGAGTCAATGTGGAGGCTATATACAGGGTATTACGGTACAGAGTCAATGTGGAGGCTATATACAGGGTATTACGGTACAGAGTCAATGTGGAGGCTATATACAGGGTATTACGGTACAGAGTCAATGTGGAGGCTATATACAGGGTATAACGGTACAGAGTCAATGTGGAGGCTATATACAGGGGGTACCGGTACAGAGTCAATGTGGAGGCTATATACAGGGGGTACCGGTACAGAATCAATGTGGAGGCTATATACAGGGGGTACCGGTACAGAGTCAATGTGGAGGCTATATACAGGGGGTACCGGTGCAGAGTCAATGTGGAGGCTATATACAGGGGGTACCGGTACAGAGTCAATGTGGAGGCTATATACAGGGGGTACCGGTACAGAGTCAATGTGGAGGCTATATACAGGGGGTACCGGTACAGAGTCAATGTGGAGGCTATATACAGGGGGTACCGGTACAGAGTCAATGTGGAGGCTATATACAGGGGGTACCGGTACAGAGTCAATGTGGAGTCTATCAGGGGGTACAGAGTCAATGTGGAGGCTATATACAGGGGGTACCGGTACAGAGTCAATGTGGAGGCTATATACAGGGGGTACCGGTACAGAGTCAATGTGGAGGCTATATACAGGGGGTACCGGTACAGAGTTAATGTGGAGGCTATATATAGGGGGTAACTGTACAGAGTCAATGTGGAGGCTATATACAGGGTATTACGGTACAGAGTCAATGTGGAGGCTATATACAGGGTGTTACGGTACAGAGTTAATGTGGAGACTATATACAGGGTATTACGGTACAGAGTTAATGTGGAGACTATATACAGGGTATTACGGTACAGAGTCAATGTGGAGGCTATATACAGGGGGTACCGGTACAGAGTCAATGTGGAGGCTATATACAGGGTGTTACGGTACAGAGTTAATGTGGAGGCTATATACAGGGTGTTACGGTACAGAGTCAATGTGGAGGCTATATACAGGGTATTACGGTACAGAGTCAATGTGGAGGCTATATACAGGGTATTACGGTACAGAGTCAATGTGGAGGCTATATACAGGGTATTACGGTACAGAGTCAATGTGGAGGCTATATACAGGGGGTACCGGTACAGAGTCAATGTGGAGGCTATATACAGGGGGTACTGGTACAGAGTCAATGTGGAGACTATATACAGGGGGTACTGGTACAGAGTCAATGTGGAGACTATATACAGGGGGTACTGGTACAGAGTCAATGTGGAGACTATATACACACAGGGTGTTACGGTACAGAGTCAATGTGGAGGCTATATACAGGGGGTACCGGTACAGAGTCAATGTGGAGGCTATATACAGGGGGTACCGGTACAGAGTCAATGTGGAGGCTATATACAGGGGGTACTGGTACAGAGTCAATGTGGAGACTATATACAGGGTGTTACGGTACAGAGTCAATGTGGAGACTATATACAGGGGGTACTGGTACAGAGTCAATGTGGAGGCTATATACAGGGGTTGTCAACACAGTAATGAGATGTCAACACAGTAATGAGATGTCAACACAGTAATGAGATGACACAGTAATGAGATGTCAACACAGTAATGAGATGTCAACACAGTAATGAGATGTCAACACAACACAGTAATGAGATGTCAACACAACACAGTAATGAGATGTCAACACAGTAATGAGATGTCAACACAATAATGAGATGTCAACACAACACAGTAATGAGATGTCAACACAGTAATGAGATGTCAACACAACACAGTAATGAGATGTCAACACAGTAATGAGATGTCAACACAGTAATGAGATGTCAACACAGTAATGAGATGTCAACACAGTAATGAGATGTCAACACAACACAGTAATGAGATGTCAACACAGTAATGAGATGTCAACACAGTAATGAGATGTCAACACAACACAGTAATGAGATGTCAACACAGTAATGAGATGTCAACACAACACAGTAATGAGATGTCAACACAGTAATGAGATGTCAACACAACACAGTAATGAGATGTCAACACAATAATGAGATGTCAACACAGTAATGATATGTCAACACAGTAATGAGATGTCAACACAGTAATGAGATGTCAACACATTAATGAGATGTCAACACAATAATGAGATGTCAACACAACACAGTAATGAGATGTCAACACAGTAATGAGATGTCAACACAGTAATGAGATGTCAACACAGTAATGAGATGTCAACACAACACAATAATGAGATGTCAACACAGTAATGAGATGTCAACACAGTAATGAGATGTCAACACAGTAATGAGATGTCAACACAACACAATAATGAGATGTCAACACAACACAGTAATGAGATGTCAACACAACACAATAATGAGATGTCAACACAGTAATGAGATGTCAACACAGTAATGAGATGTCAACACAGTAATGAGATGTCAACACAACACAATAATGAGATGTCAACACAGTAATTAAATGTCAACACAGTAATGAGATGTCAACACAGTAAAGAGATGTCAACACAGTAATGAGATGTCAACACAACACAATAATGAGATGTCAACACAGTAATGAGATGTCAACACAGTAATGAGATGTCAACACAGTAATGAGATGTCAACACAACACAGTAATGAGATGTCAACACAGTAACGAGATGTCAACACAGTAATGAGATGTCAACACAGTAATGAGATGTCAACACAGTAATGAGATGTCAACACAGTAATGAGATGTCAACACAATAATGAGATGTCAACACAACACAGTAATGAGATGTCAACACAGTAATGAGATGTCAACACAGTAATGAGATGTCAACACAGTAATGAGATGTCAACACAGTAATGAGATGTCAACACAATAATGAGATGTCAACACAGTAATGAGATGTCAACACAGTAATGAGATGTCAACACAATAATGAGATGTCAACACAGTAATGAGATGTCAACACAGTAATGAGATGTCAACACAGTAATGAGATGTCAACACAGTAACGAGATGTCAACACAGTAATGAGATGTCAACACAGTAATGAGATGTCAACACAACACAATAATGAGATGTCAACACAGTAATGAGATGTCAACACAGTAATGAGATGTCAACACAGTAACGAGATGTCAACACAACACAATAATGAGATGTCAACACAGTAATGAGATGTCAACACAGTAATGAGATGTCAACACAGTAATGAGATGTCAACACAGTAACGAGATGTCAACACAGTAACGAGATGTCAACACAGTAATGAGATGTCAACACAGTAATGAGATGTCAACACAGTAATGAGATGTCAACACAGTAATGAGATGTCAACACAGTAATGAGATGTCAACACACTAATGAGATGTCAACACAACACAGTAATGAGATGTCAACACAGTAATGAGATGTCAACACAGTAATGAGATGTCAACACAGTAATGAGATGTCAACACAGTAATGAGATGTCAACACAATAACGAGATGTCAACACAACACAATAATGAGATGTCAACACAGTAATGAGATGTCAACACAATAATGAGATGTCAACACAACACAATAATGAGATGTCAACACAGTAATGAGATGTCAACACAGTAATGAGATGTCAACACAGTAACGAGATGTCAACACAACACAATAATGAGATGTCAACACAGTAATGAGATGTCAACACAGTAATGAGATGTCAACACAATAATGAGATGTCAACACAACACAGTAATGAGATGTCAACACAGTAATGAGATGTCAACACAGTAATGAGATGTCAACACAATAATGAGATGTCAACACAACACAGTAACGAGATGTCAACACAACACAATAATGAGATATCAACACAGTAATGAGATGTCAACACAGTAATGAGATGTCAACACAATAATGAGATGTCAACACAACACAGTAATGAGATGTCAACACAGTAATGAGATGTCAACACAGTAATGAGATGTCAACACAACACAGTAATGAGATGTCAACACAGTAATGAGATGTCAACACAGTAATGAGATGTCAACACAGTAACGAGATGTCAACACAGTAATGAGATGTCAACACAGTAATGAGATGTCAACACAGTAATGAGATGTCAACACAGTAATGAGATGTCAACACAGTAATGAGATATCAACACAGTAATGAGATGTCAACACAGTAATGAGATGTCAACACAGTAACGAGATGTCAACACAGTAATGCGATGTCAACACAATAATGAGATGTCAACACAATAATGTGATGTCAACACAGTAATGAGATGTCAACACAGTAATGAGATGTCAACACAGTAATGAGATGTCAACACAGTAATGAGATGTCAACACAGTAATGAGATGTCAACACAGTAATGAGATGTCAACACAGTAATGAGATGTCAACACAATAATGAGATGTCAACACAGTAATTAGATGTCAACACAGTAATGAGATGTCAACACAGTAATGAGATGTCAACACAATAATGAGATGTCAACACAGTAATGAGATGTCAACACAGTAACGAGATGTCAACACAATAATGAGATGTCAACACAGTAATGAGATGTCAACACAGTAATGAGATGTCAACACAGT
This sequence comes from Oncorhynchus keta, assembly GCF_023373465.1. NCBI lineage: Eukaryota > Metazoa > Chordata > Actinopteri > Salmoniformes > Salmonidae > Oncorhynchus > Oncorhynchus keta. Next base: position 54,271,859 of record NC_068438.1, on the reverse strand, counting down.
AATGAGATGTCAACACAACACAGTAACGAGATGTCAACACAATAATGAGATGTCAACACAATAATGAGATGTCAACACAACACAGTAATGAGATGTCAACACAACACAGTAATGAGATGTCAACACAGTAATGAGATGTCCCACTTGCTAAATGGGTGTATAGATTGTTTTGCTTTCAGCATCAATATACATGTTGTTTATTATCCCACCCTCTAATATCACTGGTAGTTGACACCATTATCCCACCCTCTAATATCACCGGTAGTTGGCTCAGTTGGTAGAGCATGGCGCTTGTAACGCCAGGGTAGTGGGTTCGATCCCCGGGACCACCCATACATAGAATGTATGCACACATAACTGTAAGTCGCTTTGGATAAAAGCGTCTGCTAAATGGCATATATTATTATTATTAATGCATGTATTATTTCATTCAACTGAGAAGCGATCTGTTGACTCCATTTCTACACTGCGAAGCAGAAGGGCTGGTAATTAATTTCAATCTCACACAGCCTCCAAAATGCCACCCTAATCCCTATATAGTGCACTACTTTTGACCAAAGCCCTATGGGCCCTACACTGTACAGGGTCCTATGGGTCCTGGTCAAAAGTAGTGCACTACATAGGGATTAGGGTGGCATTTGGAAGGAAGTCTCAGACTGTCGACTCTGTGAGAATATGGGCGAGAAAACAAGAAACTGCCAACATACTTTAGTAGCAGTGAGATCTATTTTTGGAACTAGCAAACAGATTGGGACACAACTGTTCAGCTGGAAGTGAGAAGTGACGGATGAGGGAGAAGAGAGGTGGAATCCTCCCTAACTCGATAAAGACGCTTTACAGGCTGTAGGCAGACGCTGGACCATCAGACGATCCGCAGCACAGTGCAGCGCAGTGAGAAAACGTCCGCATGGTAACCATTCTCACCGTGAGACCTTGTAAACAAAGCTGCTTCAGCGTGTGAGGAGAAATAATAGCACGTTAAAACCGACAGGCATTGGAAGAGAACAAGTGATGAACAGTTAGAGAACAGAGGATGATGATGATGATGATTATGAGTTAGAGAACAGAGGATGATGATGATGATTATGAGTTAGAGAACAGGTGGTGATGATGATGATGAGTTAGAGAACAGGTGGTGATGATGATGATGAGTTAGAGAACAGGTGGTGATGATGGTGATGAGTTAGAGAACAGGTTGTGATGATGATGATGAGTTAGAGAACAGGTTGTGATGATGATGATGAGTTAGAGAACAGGTTGTGATGAGTTAGAGAACAGGTGGTGATGAGTTAGAGAACAGGTGGTGATGAGTTAGAGAACAGGTGGTGATGATGATGAGTTAGAGCACAGGTGGTGATGATGGTGATGAGTTAGAGAACAGGTGGTGATGAGTTAGTTAACAGGTGGTGATGAGTTAGAGAACAGGTGGTGATGAGTTAGAGAACAGGTGGTGATGAGTTAGTTAACAGGTGGTGATGAGTTAGAGAACAGGTGGTGATGAGTTAGAGAACAGGTGGTGATGAGTTAGTTAACAGGTGGTGATGAGTTAGAGAACAGGTGGTGATGAGTGAGATAACAGGTGGTGATGAGTTAGAGAACAGGTGGTGATGAGTTAGAGAACAGGTGGTGATGATGATGATGAGTTAGATAACAGGTGGTGATGAGTTAGAGAACAGGTGGTGATGAGTTAGAGAACAGGTGGTGATGATGGTGATGAGTTAGAGAACAGGTGGTGATGAGTTAGAGAACAGGTGGTGATGAGTTAGAGAACAGGTGCTGATGAGTTAGAGAACAGGTGCTGATGAGTTAGAGAACAGGTGGTGATGAGTTAGAGAACAGGTGGTGATGAGTTAGAGAACAGGTGGTGATGAGTTAGAGAACATGTGGTGATGAGTTAGATAACAGGTGGTGATGCTGATGATGAGTTAGAGAACAGATGGTGATGAGTTAGAGAACAGGTGGTGATGAGTTAGAGAACAGGTGGTGATGAGTTAGAGAACAGGTGGTGATGAGTTAGAGAACAGGTGGTGATGAGTTAGAGAACAGGTGGTGATGAGTTAGAGAACAGGTGCTGATGAGTTAGAGAACAGGTGCTGATGAGTTAGAGAACAGGTGGTGATGAGTTAGAGAACAGGTGGTGATGAGTTAGAGAACAGGTGGTGATGAGTTAGAGAACATGTGGTGATGAGTTAGATAACAGGTGGTGATGAGTTAGAGAACAGGTGGTGATGAGTTAGAGAACAGGTGGTGATGAGTTAGTTAACAGGTGGTGATGCTGATGATGAGTTAGAGAACAGATGGTGATGAGTTAGAGAACAGGTGGTGATGAGTTAGAGAACAGGTGGTGATGAGTTAGAGAACAGGTGGTGATGAGTTAGAGAACAGGTGGTGATGAGTTAGAGAACAGGTGGTGATGAGTTAGAGAACAGGTGGTGATGAGTTAGAGAACAGGTGGTGATGATGATGAGTTAGAGAACAGGTGGTGATGAGTTAGTTAACAGGTGGTGATGAGTTAGAGAACAGGTGGTGATGAGTTAGAGAACAGGTGGTAATGATGGTGATGAGTTAGAGAACAGGTGGTGATGAGTTAGTTAACAGGTGGTGATGAGTTAGAGAACAGGTGGTGATGAGTTAGAGAACAGGTGGTAATGATGGTGATGAGTTAGAGAACAGGTGGTGATGAGTGAGAGAACAGGTGGTGATGAGTTAGAGAACAGGTGGTGATGAGTTAGAGAACAGGTGGTGATGATGATGATGAGTTAGATAACAGGTGGTGATGAGTTAGAGAACAGGTGGTGATGAGTTAGAGAACAGGTGGTGATGAGTTAGAGAACAGGTGGTGATGAGTTAGAGAACAGGTGGTGATGATGATGATGAGTTAGATAACAGGTGGTGATGAGTTAGAGAACAGGTGGTGATGAGTTAGAGAACAGGTGGTGATGATGGTGATGAGTTAGAGAAGAGGTGCTGATGAGTTAGAGAACAGGTGGTGATGAGTTAGAGAACAGGTGGTGATGAGTTAGAGAACAGGTGGTGATGATGATGAGTTAGAGCACAGGTGGTGATGATGGTGATGAGTTAGAGAACAGAGGATGATGATGGTGATGAGTTAGAGAACAGGTTGTGATGATGGTGATGAGTTAGAGAACAGAGGATGATGATGGTGATGAGTTAGAGAACAGGTTGTGATGAGTTAGAGAACAGGTGGTGATGAGTTAGAGAACAGGTGGTGATGAGTTAGAGAACAGGTGGTGATGATGATGAGTTAGAGCACAGGTGGTGATGATGGTGATGAGTTAGAGAACAGGTGGTGATGAGTTAGTTAACAGGTGGTGATGAGTTAGAGAACAGGTGGTGATGAGTTAGAGAACAGGTGGTAATGATGGTGATGAGTTAGAGAACAGGTGGTGATGAGTGAGATAACAGGTGGTGATGAGTTAGATAACAGGTGGTGATGAGTTAGAGAACAGGTGGTGATGAGTTAGAGAACAGGTGGTGATGAGTTAGAGAACAGGTGGTGATGATGATGATGAGTTAGATAACAGGTGGTGATGAGTTAGAGAACAGGTGGTGATGAGTTAGAGAACAGGTGGTGATGATGGTGATGAGTTAGAGAAGAGGTGCTGATGAGTTAGAGAACAGGTGGTGATGAGTTAGAGAACAGGTGGTGATGAGTTAGAGAACAGGTGGTGATGAGTTAGAGAACAGGTGGTGATGAGTTAGAGAACAGGTGGTGATGAGTTAGAGAACAGGTGCTGATGAGTTAGAGAACAGGTGCTGATGAGTTAGAGAACAGGTGGTGATGAGTTAGAGAACAGGTGGTGATGAGTTAGAGAACAGGTGCTGATGAGTTAGAGAACAGGTGGTGATGAGTTAGAGAACAGGTGGTGATGAGTTAGAGAACAGGTGGTGATGAGTTAGATAACAGGTGGTGATGCTGATGATGAGTTAGAGAACAGGTGGTGATGATGGTGATGAGTTAGAGAACAGGTGGTGATGAGTTAGAGAACAGGTGGTGATGAGTTAGAGAACAGGTGGTGATGAGTTAGAGAACAGGTGGTGATGAGTTAGAGAACAGGTGGTGATGAGTTAGAGAACAGGTGGTGATGAGTTAGAGAACAGGTGCTGATGAGTTAGAGAACAGGTGCTGATGAGTTAGAGAACAGGTGGTGATGAGTTAGAGAACAGGTGCTGATGAGTTAGAGAACAGGTGCTGATGAGTTAGAGAACAGGTGGTGATGAGTTAGAGAACAGGTGGTGATGAGTTAGATAACAGGTGGTGATGAGTTAGAGAACAGGTGGTGATGAGTTAGAGAACAGGTGGTGATGAGTGAGATAACAGGTTGTGATGAGTTAGAGAACAGGTGGTGATGAGTTAGAGAACAGGTGGTGATGAGTTAGAGAACAGGTGGTGATGAGTTAGAGAACAGGTGGTGATGAGTTAGAGAACAGGTTGTGATGAGTTAGAGAACAGGTGGTGATGAGTTAGAGAACAGGTGGTGATGAGTTAGAGAACAGGTTGTGATGAGTTAGAGAACAGGTGGTGATGAGTTAGAGAACAGGTGGTGATGAGTTAGAGAACAGGTGCTGATGAGTTAGAGAACAGGTGCTGATGAGTTAGAGAACAGGTGGTGATGAGTTAGAGAACAGGTGGTGATGAGTTAGATAACAGGTGGTGATGAGTTAGAGAACAGGTGGTGATGAGTTAGAGAACAGGTGGTGATGAGTGAGATAACAGGTGGTGATGAGTTAGAGAACAGGTGGTGATGAGTTAGAGAACAGGTGGTGATGAGTTAGATAACATGTGGTGATGCTGATGATGAGTTAGAGAACAGGTGGTGATGATGGTGATGAGTTAGAGAACAGGTGGTGATGAGTTAGAGAACAGATGGTGATGAGTTAGAGAACAGGTGGTGATGCTGATTGGTTAGATATCTTCAGGGACCATTACTCGCTCCACAAGCAGATGCAGAGAAAGACAAGACAGCTACAAAGCTCCCCTTTCCCCATTCCTACCCTGTGTCAAATGCACCATATTCCCTTTATAGTGCACGACTATTGACTAGGGTCCATATACCAAGAATAGGGTGATATCTGGGACGAACCACACTCGTACCACCATCAGACAGCCTAGCTCTCGCCCCAGCATCATATCATCTGCTGAAACACCTAAAAAAAAGCCTTTTAGCCTCCAGGAAGGAGCTGAGATATTGTAATATAAAGAGCAGAGCTATACTACTGCTGCTACCGCTACTGCTAATACTACTACTGCTGCTGCTACCGCTACTGCTAATACTACTACTGCTGCTGCTACCGCTACTGCTAATACTACTACTACTGCTGCTACCGCTACTGCTAATACTACTACTACTGCTGCTACCGCTACTGCTAATACTACTACTACTGCTGCTACCGCTACTGCTAATACTACTACTACTGCTGCTACCGCGACTGCTAATACTACTACTACTACTGCTGCTACTGCTAATAATACTACTACTGCTGCTACCGCTACTGCTAATACTACTACTGCTGCTACCGCGACTGCTAATACTACTACTACTGCTGCTACCGCGACTGCTAATACTACTACTACTACTGCTGCTACCGCTACTGTTAATGCTAATACTACTACTACTGCTACCGCTACTGCTAATACTACTACTTCTGCTGCTACCGATACTGCTAATACTACTACTGCTTATACTATTACTACTGCTAATACTATTACTACTGCTACCGCTACTGCTAACACTACTACTACTACGACTACTACTACTACTATACTATACTGCTATCATGCTATACTGCTGCTATAATATACTATACTGCTGCTATACTGCTACTGCACTATACTGCTACCATACAACTGCTATACTATACTGATATCATACTAGACTATACTGATACTATACAATACTATACTGCTGATATTTTATTTTTCTGCCATACCAAGCTATACCACTACTATACTGCTACTGTGCTATACTGCTTATATGCAATACCACTACTATACAAAACTGATGCTATACTATGCTACACCACTACTATAATATACTATAATATAATGCTACTATAATACACTGCTGCTATAATATACTGATACTATATTATACTGATCCCAAACTATACTGTTACCATACTATACAACAATGATACTATGCTTTACTATACTGCTACTATATTATACTGGTGCTGTACTATACTATACTATACAATGCTGCTACTATACCATACCATACCATACTGCTGTTATACTATACTGCTGTTATACTATACTGATAATATAGTATACTATGCTGCTACTATAATATACTATACTGCTGCTATACTCGACTGCTGATATACTATACTGCGGTTATACTATACTGCTACGGTATTATACTATACTGCTGATATACTATACTGGACTGATACTATATTATACTAGACTGCCGCTATACTATACTGCTAATATACTATACTGCTACTATAGTATACTATACTGCTACTATACTATATTATAGTGCTGCTATGGTATACTATTCTGCTACTATAGTATACTATACTGCTACTATACTATATTATAGTGCTGCTATAGTATACTATACTGCTACTATACTATATTATACTGCTACTATAGTATACTATACTGCTACTATACTATAGTATAGTGCTACTATAGTATAATATACTGCTACTATACTATATTATACTGCTACTATAGTATACTATACTGCTACTATACTATATTATAGTGCTGCTATAGTATACTATACTGCTAATATACTATATTGTACTGCTACTACAGTATACTACACTGCTACTATACTATATTATAGTGCTGCTATGGTATACTATACTGCTACTATACTATATTATACTGCTACTATAGTATACTATACTGCTACTATACTATATTATAGTGCTGCTATAGTATACTGCTACTATACTATATTATAGTGCTGCTATAGTATACTATACAATGCTGCTACTATACCATACCATACCATACCATACCATGCCATACTGCTGTTATACTATACTGCTGTTATACTATACTGCTGTTATACTATCCTGCTGTTATACTATACTGCTGTTATACTATACTGCTGTTATACTATACTGCTGTTATACTATACTGATGTTATACTATACTGCTGTTATACTATACTGCTGTTATACTATATTATAGTGCTGCTATAGTATACTATACAATGCTGCTACTATACCATACCATACCATACCATACCATACTGATGTTATACTATACTGCTGTTATACTATACTGCTACTATACTATATTATAGTGCTGCTATAGTATACCATACAATGCTGCTACTATACCATACCATACTATACCATACCATACCATACCATACCATACTGATGTTATACTATACTGCTGTTATACTATACTGCTACTATACTATATTATAGTGCTGCTATAGTTTACTATACAATGCTGCTACTCTACCATACCATACCATACCATACCATACCATACCATGCCATACTGATGTTATACTATACTGCTGTTATACTATATTATAGTGCTGCTATAGTATACTATACAATGCTGCTACTATACCATACCATACCATGCCATACTGATGTTATACTATACTGCTGTTATACTATACTGCTGTTATACTATACTGCTGTTATACTATACTGATGTTATACTATACTGCTGTTATACTATACTGATGTTATACTATACTGCTGTTATACTATACTGCTACTATAGTATTACTATACGTATGCAGTTAATCCATACTGCTGCTATGCATACCCATCACTAATTTAACTCTCCATTCCCCTCCAAATCCCCAGGATTACCTAATAGGTCAGCCTACTACCATGCCTGTCTGCTTCATATTAATGGGCCGTAAAGGAGCTGGTGAGTGTTTGTCCCAAATGACAACATGTTCCCTACATAGGGACTCGGGTGCCATTTGGGACTCACCCCCGGTACACCAAGCAAAGCCTCAATTAAAATCTAATTTCAGACCTCCTCGTTCAGTTCAGATCCCATTCTGTACTAATATCACATCAGTTATCTGACAGAGTGAAAGACCAGAGAGAGAAAACACCAGAACGACTGTTTTTTCTATACACTAAGACAGCTTGGTGTTTTAAATCTTATTGGCAAATCAATTGTTCTGAGCTTTTTGGTCAATTAGAGGTAAGTGAAGGTTAAATGTCCCAGCTGCCCTGTGACTTGGGGATATAGTGATATCACGTTTCCCTGATGTGATGCTTCATTTTCGTTTTCTCTGCCTGACTAGACTAGACTGTTTTCTCTGCCTGACTAGACTAGACTGTTTTCTCTGCCTGACTATAGACAAGACTGTTTTCTCTGCCTGACTAGACAAGACTGTTTTCTCTGCCTCACTAGACAAGACTGTTTTCTCTGCCTCACTAGACAAGACAGTTTTCTCTGCCTGACTAGACAAGACTGTTTTCTCTGCCTCACTAGACAAGACTGTTTTCTCTGCCTGACTAGACTAGACTGTTTTCTCTGCCTGACTAGACAAGACTGTTTTGTCTGCCTGACTAAACTAGACTGTTTTCTCTGCCTGACTAGACTGTTTTCTCTGCCTGACTAGACAAGACTGTTTTCTCTGCCTGACTAGACAAGACTGTTTTCTCTGCCTGACAAGACTGTTTTCTCTGCCTGACTAGACAAGACTGTTTTCTCTGCCTGACTAGACTAGACTGTTTTCTCTGCCTGACTAGACTGTTTTCTCTGCCTGACTAGACAAGACTGTTTTCTCTGCCTCACTAGACAATACTGTTTTCTCTGCCTGACTAGACTGTTTTCTCTGCCTGACTAGACTGTTTTCTCTGCCTCACTAGACAAGACTGTTTTCTCTGCCTGACTAGACTGTTTTCTCTGCCTGACTAGACTGTTTCCTCTGCCTCACTAGACACAACTGTTTTCTCTGCCTGACTAGACAAGACTGTTTTCTCTGTCTCACTAGACAATACTGTTTTCTCTGCCTGACTAGACAAGACTGTTTTCTCTGCCTGACTAGACAAGACTGTTTTCTCTGCCTGACTAGACAAGACTGTTTTCTCTGCCTGACTAGACAAGACTGTTTTCTCTGCCTGACTAGACAAGACTGTTTTCTCTGCCTCACTAGACTAGACTGTTTTCTCTGCCTGACTAGACAAGACTGTTTTCTCTGCCTCACTAGACTAGACTGTTTTCTCTGCCTGACTAGACAAGACTGTTTTCTCTGCCTGACTAGACTAGACTGTTTTCTCTGCCTGACTAGACAAGACTGTTTTCTCTGCCTCACTAGACAAGACTGTTTTCTCTGCCTGACAAGACTGTTTTCTCTGCCTGACTAGACAAGACTGTTTTCTCTGCCTGACTAGACAAGACTGTTTTCTCTGCCTGACTAGACAAGACTGTTTTCTCTGCCTGACTAGACAAGACTGTTTTCTCTGCCTCACTAGACAAGACTGTTTTCTCTGCCTGACTAGACAAGACTGTTTTCTCTGCCTGACTAGACAAGACTGTTTTCTCTGCCTGACTAGACCGTTTTCTCTGCCTGACTAGACAAGACTGTTTTCTCTGCCTGACTAGACAAGACTGTTTTCTCTGCCTGACTAGACAAGACCGTTTTCTCTGCCTGACTAGACAAGACTGTTTTCTCTGCCTGACTAGACAAGACTGTTTTCTCTGCCTGACTAGACTGTTTTCTCTGCCTGACTAGACAAGACTGTTTTCTCTGCCTGACTAGACAAGACTGTTTTCTCTGCCTGACTAGACAAGACTGTTTTCTCTGCCTGACTAGACTAGACTGTTTTCTCTGCCTGACTAGACAAGACTGTTTTCTCTGCCTGACTAGACAAGACCTGTTTTCTCTGCCTGACTAGACTGTTTTCTCTGCCTGACTAGACAAGACTGTTTTCTCTGCCTCACTAGACAAGACTGTTTTCTCTGCCTGACTAGACTGTTTTCTCTGCCTGACTAGACTGTTTTCTCTGCCTCACTAGACAAGACTGTTTTCTCTGCCTGACTAGACTGTTTTCTCTGCCTGACTAGACTGTTTTCTCTGCCTCACTAGACAAGACTGTTTTCTCTGCCTGACTAGACAAGACTGTTTTCTCTGTCTCACTAGACAATACTGTTTTCTCTGCCTGACTAGACAAGACTGTTTTCTCTGCCTGACTAGACAAGACCGTTTTCTCTGCCTGACTAGAAAGACTGTTTTCTCTGCCTGACTAGACAAGACTGTTTTCTCTGCCTGACTAGACTGTTTTCTCTGCCTGACTAGACAAGACTGTTTTCTCTACCTGACTAGACAAGACTGTTTTCTCTGCCTGACTAGACAAGACTGTTTTCTCTGCCTGACAAGACTGTTTTCTCTGCCTGACTAGACAAGACTGTATCCTCTGCCTGACTAGACAAGACTGTTTTCTCTGCCTCACTAGACAAGACTGTTTTCTCTGCCTCACTAGACAAGACTGTTTTCTCTGCCTCACTAGACAAGACTGTTTTCCCTGCCTCGCTAAACAGATGGGCAGGCATTGAACTTTTGGTACAATTCCATTGGTCTATTGCACTGCACATTCTCAATCAAGCACAGCTATAAAGGTATTTTAAATCAAATGTATATTTTGAACCTAGCTGTACATGTCCAATTTGTAGCTCAGGCTCTGTCAACCCCACAGGGGATACATCCAGCTAGACAACACCACAGGGGATACATCCAGCTAGACAACACCACCACAGGGGATACATCCAGCTAACCAGTACTACAGGGGATACATCCAGCTAGACAACACCACCACAGGGGATACATCCAGCTAGACAACACCACAGGGGATACATCCAGCTAGACAACACCACCACAGGGGATACATCCAGCTAGACAACACCACCACAGGGGATACATCCAGCTAGACAACACCACCACAGGGGATACATCCAGCTAGACAACACCACAGGGGATACATCCAGCTAGACAACACCACAGGGGATACATCCAGCTAGACAACACCACCACAGGGGATACATCCAGCTAGACAACACCACCACAGGGGATACATCCAGCTAGACAACACCACAGGGGATACATCCAGCTAGACAACACCACAGGGGATACATCCAGCTAGACAACACCACCACAGGGGATACATCCAGCTAGACAACACCACAGGGGATACATCCAGCTAGACAACACCACCACAGGGGATACATCCAGCTAGACAACACCACCACAGGGGATACATCCAGCTAGACAACACCACAGGGGATACATCCATCTAGACAACACCACCACAGGGGATACATCCAGCTAGACAACACTACAGGGGATACATCCAGCTAGACAACACCACAGGGAATACATCCAGCTAGACACCACCACCACAGGGGATACATCCAGCTAGATAACACCACAGGGGATACATCCAGCTAGACAACACCACAGGGGATACATCCTGCTAGACAACACCACCACAGGGGATACATCCAGCTAGACAACACCACAGGGGATACATCCAGCTAGACAACACCACAGGGGATACATCCTGCTAGACAACACCACCACAGGGGATACATCCAGCTAGACAACACCACAGGGGATACATCCAGCTAGACAACACCACAGGGGATACATCCATCTAGACAACACCACCACAGGGGATACATCCAGCTAGACAACACTACAGGGGATACATCCAGCTAGACAACACCACAGGGAATACATCCAGCTAGACACCACCACAGGGGATACATCCAGCTAGACAACACCACAGGGGATACATCCAGCTAGACAACACCACCACAGGGGATACATCCAGCTAGACAACACCACCACAGGGGATACATCCATCTAGACACCACCACAGGGGATACATCCAGCTAGACAACACCACAGGGGATACATCCAGCTAGACAACACCACCACAGGGGATACATCCAGCTAGACAACACCACAGGGGATACATCCAGCTAGACAACACCACAGGGGATACATCCAGCTAGACAACACCACCACAGGATACATCCAGCTAACCAGTACTACAGGGGATACATCCAGCTAGACAACACCACCACAGGGGATACATCCAGCTAGACAACACCACAGGGGATACATCCAGCTAGACAACACCACCACAGGGGATACATCCAGCTAGACAGCACCACCACAGGGAATACATCCAGCTAGACAACACCACAGGGGATACATCCAGCTAGACAACACCACAGGGGATACATCCAGCTAGACAACACTACAGGGGATACATCCAGCTAGACAACACCACCACAGGGGATACATCCAGCTAGACAACACTACAGGGGATACATCCAGCTAGACAACAACACCACAGGGGATACATCCAGCTAGACAACACCACAGGGGATACATCCAGCTAGACAACACCACCACAGGGGATACATCCAGCTAGACAGCACCACCACAGGGGATACATCCAGCTAGACAACACCACAGGGGATACATCCAGCTAGACAACACCACAGGGGATACATCCAGCTAGACAACACCACCACAGGGGATACATCCAGCTAGACAACACCACAGGGGATACATCCAGCTAGACAACACCACCACAGGGGATACATCCAGCTAGACAGCACCACCACAGGGGATACATCCAGCTAGACAACACCACAGGGGATACATCCAGCTAGACAACACCACAGGGGATACATCCAGCTAACCAGTACCACAGGGGATACATCCAGCGAGACAACACCCAGGGGATACATCCAGCTAGACAACACCACAGGGGATACATCCAGCTAGACAACACCACAGGGGATACATCCAGCTAGACAACACCACCACAGGGGATACATCCAGCTAGACAACACCACAGGGGATACATCCAGCTAGACAACACCACCACAGGGGATACATCCAGCTAGACAACACCACAGGGGATACATCCAGCTAACCAGTACTACAGGGGATACATCCAGCTAGACAACACCACCACAGGGGATACATCCAGCTAGACAGCACCACCACAGGGGATACATCCAGCTAGACAACACCACAGGGGATACATCCAGCTAGACAACAACACCACAGGGGATACATCCAGCTAGACAACACCACAGGGGATACATCCAGCTAGACACCACCACAGGGGATACATCCAGCTAGACAACACCACAGGGGATACATCCAGCTAGACAACACCACCACAGGGGATACATCCAGCTAGACAACACCACCACAGGGGATACATCCAGCTAGACAACACCACAGGGGATACATCCAGCTAGACAACACCACCACAGGGGATACATCCAGCTAGACAACACCACCACAGGGGATACATCCAGCTAGACAACACCACCACAGGGGATACATCCAGCTAGACAACACCACAGGGGATACATCCAGCTAGACAACACCACAGGGGATACATCCAGCTAGACAACACCACCACAGGGGATACATCCAGCTAGACAACAACACCACAGGGGATACATCCAGCTAGACAACACCACAGGGGATACATCCAGCTAGACAACACCACCACAGGGGATACATCCAGCTAGACAACACCACAGGGGATACATCCAGCTAGACAACACCACCACAGGGGATACATCCAGCTAGACAACACCACAGGGGATACATCCAGCTAGACAACACCACAGGGAATACATCCAGCTAGACAACACCACAGGGGATACATCCAGCTAGACAACACCACAGGGGATACATCCAGCTAGACAACACCACCACAGGGGATACATCCAGCTAGACAACACCACAGGGGATACATCCAGCTAGACAACACCACCACAGGGGATACATCCAGCTAGACAACACCACAGGGGATACATCCAGCTAGACAACACCACCACAGGGGATACATCCAGCTAGACAACAACACCACAGGGGATACATCCAGCTTGACAACACCACAGGGGATACATCCAGCTAGACAACACCACAGGGGATACATCCAGCTAGACAACACCACCACAGGGGATACATCCAGCTAGACAACACCACAGGGGATACATCCAGCTAACCAGTACTACAGGGGATACATCCAGCTAACCAGTACCACAGGGGATACATCCAGCTAACCAGTACCACAGGGGATACATCCAGCTAGACAACACCACAGGGGATACATCCAGCTAACCAGCACCACAGGGGATACATCCAGCTAGACAACACCACAGGGGATACATCCAGCTAGACACCACCACCACAGGGGATACATCCAGCTAGACAACACTACAGGGGATACATCCAGCTAGACAACACCACAGGGGATACATCCAGCTAGACACCAACACAGGGGATACATCCAGCTAGATAACACCACAGGGGATACATCCAGCTAACCAGTACTACAGGGGTTACATCCAGCTAACCAGTACTACAGGGGATACATCCAGCTAACCAGTACCACAGGGGATACATCCAGCTAGACAACACCACAGGGGATACATCCAGCTAGACAACACCACCACAGGGGATACATCCAGCTAGACAACACCACAGGGAATACATCCAGCTAGACAACACCACAGGGGATACATCCAGCTAGACAACACCACAGGGGATACATCCAGCTAGACAACACCACCACAGGGGATACATCCAGCTAGACAACACCACAGGGAATACATCCAGCTAGACAACACCACAGGGGATACATCCTGCTAGACAACACCACAGGGGATACATCCAGCTAACCAGTACTACAGGGGATACATCCAGCTAGACAACACCACCACAGGGGATACATCCAGCTAGACAACACCACAGGGGATACATCCAGCTAGACACCACCACAGGGGATACATCCAGCTAGACAACACCACCACAGGGGATACATCCAGCTAGACAACACCACCACAGGGGATACATCCAGCTAGACAACACCACCACAGGGGATACATCCAGCTAGACAACACCACAGGGGATACATCCAGCTAGACAACACCACAGGGGATACATCCAGCTAACCAGTACCACAGGGGATACATCCAGCTAGACAACACCATGTCTCTGACAAGATCCTCACTTTGCTTGTGCCCTTGATTTTCTCTGACTGCATGTGACACTAGCTTCCGACTAGCTTGGAAAGACGGTACTGTGCAGTACCGAAGAGCCCTTACTGCTGCTCGATCATCCTATTTTTCTAACTTAATTGAGGAAAATAAGAACAATCCGAAATTCCTTTTTGATACTGTGGCAAAGCTAACTAAAAAGCAGCATTCCCCAAGAGAGGATGACTTTCACTTTAGCAGTGATAAATTCATGAACTTCTTTGAGGAAAAGATTATGATTATTAGAAAGCAAATTACAGACTCCTCTTTAAACCTGCGTATTCCTCCAAACCTCAGTTGTCCTGAGTCTGCACAACTCTGCCAGGACCTAGGATCAAGAGAGACGCTCAAGTGTTTTAGTACTATAGCTCTTGACACAATGATGAAAATAATCATGGCCTCTAAACCTTCAAGCTGCATACTGGACCCTATTCCAACGAAACTACTGAAAGAGCTGCTTCCTGTGCTTGGCCCTCCTTTGTTGAACATAATAAACGGCTCTCTATCCACTGGATGTGTACCAAACTCACTAAAAGTGGCAGTAATAAAGCCTCTCTTGAAAAAGCCAAACCTTGACCCAGAAAATATAAAAAACTATCGGCCTATATCGAATCTTCCATTCCTCTCAAAATTTTTAGAAAAGGCTGTTGCGCAGCAACTGAAGACAAACAATGTATACGAAATGCTTCAGTCTGGTTTTAGACCCCATCATAGCACTGAGACGGCACTTGTGAAGGTGGTAAATGACATTTTAATGGCATCGGACCGAGGCTCTGCATCTGTCCTCGTGCTCCTAGACCTTAGTGCTGCTTTTGATACCATCGATCACCGCATTCTTTTGGAGAGATTGGAAACCCAAATTGGTCTACACGGACATGTTCTGGCCTGGTTTGGATCTTATCTGTCGGAAAGATATCAGTTTGTCTCTGTGAATGGTTTGTCCTCTGACAAATCAACTGTAAATTTCGGTGTTCCTCAAGGTTCTGTTTTAGGACCACTATTGTTTTCACTGTACATTTTACCTCTTGGGGATGTTATTCGAAAACATAATGTTAACTTTCACTGCTATGCGGATGACACACAGCTGTACATTTCAATGAAACATGGTGAAGCCCCAAAATTGCCCTCGCTATAAGCATGTGTTTCAGACATAAGGAAGTGGATGGCTGCAAACTTTCTACTATTAAACTCGGACAAAACAGAGATGCTTGTTCTAGGTCCCAAGAAACAAAGAGATCTTCTGTTGAATCTGACAATTAATCTTAATGGTTGTACAGTCGTCTCAAATAAAACTGCGAAGGACCTCGGCGTTACTCTGGACCCTGATCTCTCTTTTGAAGAACATATCAAGACCATTTCGAGGACAGCTTTTTTCCATCTACGTAATATTGCAAAAATCAGAAACTTTCTGTCCAAAAATGATGCAGAAAAATTAATCCATGCTTTTGTCACTTCTAGGTTAGACTACTGCAATGCTCTACTTTTCGGCTACCCGGATAAAGCACTAAATAAACTTCAGTTAGTGCTAAATACGACTGCTAGAATCCTGACTAGAACCAAAAAAATTGATCATATTACTCCAGTGCTAGCCTCTCTACACTGGCTTCCTGTCAAAGCAAGGGCTGATTTCAAGGTTTTACTGCTAACCTACAAAGCATTACATGGGCTTGCTCCTACCTATCTCTCTGATTTGGTCCTGCCGTACATACCTACACGTACGCTACGGTCACAAGACGCAGGCCTCCTAATTGTCCCTAGAATTTCTAAGCAAACAGCTGGAGGCAGGGCTTTCTCCTATAGAGCTCCATTTTTATGGAACGGTCTGCCTACCCATGTCAGAGACGCAAACTCGGTCTCAACCTTTAAGTCTTTACTGAAGACTCATCTCTTCAGTGGGTCATATGATTGAGTGTAGTGTGGCCCAGGAGTGGGAAGGTGAACGGAAAGGCTCTGGAGCAACGAACCGCCCTTGCTGTCTCTGCCTGGCCAGTTCCCCTCTTTCCACTGGGATTCTCTGCCTCTAACCCTATTACAGGGGCTGAGTCACTGGCTTACTAGGGTTCTCATGCCGTCCCCGCAGGGGGTGCGTCACCTAAGTGGGTTGATTCACTGTTGTGGTCATCCTGTCTGGGTTGGCGCCCCCCTTGGGTTGTGCCGTGGCGGAGATCTTTGTGGGCTATACTCAGCCTTGTCTCAGGATGGTAAGTTGGTGGTTGAAGATATCCCTCTAGTGGTGTGCTGCAGTAGTTTGTGTCGGGGGGCTAGGGTCAGTTTGTTATATCTGGAGTACTTCTCCTGTCCTATTCGGTGTCCTGTGTGAATATAAGTGTGCGTTCTCTAATTCTCTCCTTCTTTCTTTCTCTCTCTCGGAGGACCTGAGCCCTAGGACCATGCCCCAGGACTACCTGACATGATGGCTCCTCGCTGTCCCCAGTCCACCTGGCCATGCTGCTGCTCCAGTTTCAACTGACCTGAGCCCTAGGACCATGCCCCAGGACTACCTGACATGATGACTCCTTGCTGTCCCCAGTCCACCTGGCCATGCTGCTGCTCCAGTTTCAACTGTTCTGCCTTACTATTATTTGACCATGCTGGTCATTTATGAACATTTCAACATCTTGGCCATGTTCTGTTATAATCTCCACCCGGCACAGCCAGAAGAGGACTGGCCACCCCACATATGCTCTCTCTAATTCTCTCTTTCTTTCTCTCTCTCTCTCGGAGGACCTGAGCCCAAGGACCGTGCCCCAGGACGACCTGACATGATGACTCCTTGCTGTCCCCAGTCCACCTGACTGTGCTGCTGCTCCAATTTAAACTGTTCTGCCTTATTATTATTCGACCATGCTGGTCATTTATGAACATTTGAACATCTTGGCCATGTTCTGTTATAATCTCCACCCGTCACAGCCAGAAGAGGACTGGCCACCCCACATAGCCTGGTTCCTCTCTAGGTTTCTTCCTAGGTTTTGGCCTTTCTAGGGAGTTTTTCCTAGCCACCGTGCTTCTACACCTGCATTGCTTGCTGTTTGGGGTTTTAGGCTGGGTTTCTGTACAGCACTTTGAGATATCAGCTGATGTACGAAGGGCTATATAAATAAAATTTGATTGATTCATTGATTGACACCCTATTCCCTACATAGCACACTACTTTTGAGGACAGCCCTAAGGGTCGTGGCAAACAAAAAAAAGTGTGTTCTACTGTATATGGGGAATAGTGTACCATTTGGGAGGCAACCCATGGGGGTTTAGAGACAGAGTGAAGCCAATCGGACAAGGACAGAAGACCCAAACGTATTACTAAAATCAGCTGTGATTGCTGCTGTAGAGAAGTAGAGCTGAAGCCTACTTCTGGTGATGGGGATAATTGGTGCTTTTATGTTAAGCAGCAACATTTTTTTGGACATAACCACATACACGATTAAAAATAATCACTAGTGTTTATTTCTGACAGGAACCTCAGCAGTTACCTCAGTCGGATGCAAATTTTTGAGGATTATCTTGAACTGAAAAACTAGCGTAAAACTTTAATTAAAAACCAATCTCTAATAGCTGCCTGTCCCTATATATAGACAGGTGTGTTTCTTTCTAAATCAAGACTGTTTTCTGGGGGTCTGTACTCCTGAAGTTCAAGACTGTTTTCTGGGGGTCTGTACTCCTGAAGTTCAAGACTGTTTTCTGGGGGTCTGTACTCCTGAAGTTCAAGACTGTTTTCTGGGGGTCTGTACTCCTGAAGTTGAAGACTGTTTTTGTGCTTGCCAGTTAGCTAGCAGTTCTCAGCTGTTAGCAGCCAATGGCTAGCAGTTCTCAGCTGTTAGCAGCCAATGGCTAGCAGTTCTCAGCTGTTAGCAGCCAATGGCTAGCATTTTTTTTTACTGTCGATAAAAACAGATGATTGCCATAATTATTTTGAGTCATTACTGAATTATTTAATATAATACATCAGACGTTAAACTCTTAAATAATTAATTGTAATTCATGGTAACCTCGTAAACAATTACTTAGACCTGGTGTTTATTTGAAACAGGTATTTTCTATATAAAGGTCCCGCAGTTGACAGTGCATGTCAGAACAGAAACTATATAAGTCCAAGGAACTGTTTATAGATCTCAGAGATATAATTGTAATGAGGCATATATCTGGGGAAGGGGAGACAACTATTTAATAATAATAATAATATAGAGTGTTGAAAGTTTCAAAGAGCACAGTGGTTTCCCATCATTGGAAAATTAAAAAATATGGAACTACCCAGACTCTAGAGCAAGAAGGACCTTGGTCAGGGAGGTGACCAAGAACCCAATGACCACTCTGACAGAACTAAATAGATCCTTGGCTGCAATGGGAGAAAATGTCTGAAAGACAACATTCTCTTCAGCACTTCACCAATCTGGGCTTTATGGCAGAGTGGACAGACGGAATCCACTCCTGAGAAAAAGGCACGCCTGGAGTTTAGAAAATAAGGCACATGAAAGACTCTGAGATGGCAAAAGATTATGTGGTCTGATGATGTAACTCGCTATGCTTCGAGAAAACCGGGCACATCTTATCATCTGTCTAACACCATCCCTACCGTGAAGCATGGCGGTGGCAGCATCATGCTATGGGGAGGCTTTTCAACAGCAGGGACTGGGAAACTAGTGAGGCTCGAGGGAACAATGAATGATGCCAAATAGAGGCAAATCCTTGATGTGAATCTGCTTCAGAGAGCAAACAACCTTTTATACTGGGGACGAAGTTCAAAGCAACGCTGGAATGGCCTTCAGAACAAGAATGTCAAAGTCCTTGAGTGGCCCAGCCAAAGCAAAGACTTGAATCCAATTTAAAATCTGTGCAAAGACTTGAAGATTGCTGTTCACCGCTCCCCGTCTAACTTAATAGAGCTTGAGAAAATCTGCAAGGTAAAATGGGAGAAAATCCCGAAATCAAGATCTGCAAAGCTGATCCAGACAATGCAGACATACTGAAGATGACTCAAAGCTGATCCAGACATACTGAAGACGACTCAAAGCTGATCCAGACATACTGAAGACAACTCAAAGCCTTTACAGACATACTGAAGACGACTCAAAGCTGATCCAGACATACTGAAGATGACTCAAAGCTGATCCAGACATACTGAAGATGACTCAAAGCCTTTACAGACATACTGAAGACGACTCAAAGCCTTTACAGACATACTGAAGACGACTCAAAGCCTTTACAGACATACTGAAGACGACTCAAAGCCTTTACAGACATACTGAATACAACTCAAAACCTTTACAGACATACTGAAGACGACTCAAAGCTGATCCAGACATACTGAAGACGACTCAAAGCCTTTACAGACATACTGAAGACGACTCAAAACCTTTACAGACATACTGAAGACGACTCAAAGCCTTTACAGACATACTGAAGAGGACTCAAAGCTGATCCAGACATACTGAAGACGACTCAAAGCTGATCCAGACATACTGAAGACGACTCAAAGCTGATCCAGACATACTGAAGACCACTCAAAGCCTTTACAGACATACTGAAGACGACTCAAAGGCTTTACAGATATACTGAAGACGACTCAAAGCCTTTACAGACATACTGAAGACGACTCAAAGCCTTTACAGACATACTGAAGACGACTCAAAACCTTTACAGACATACTGAAGATGACTCAAAGCTGATCCAGACATACTGAAGACGACTCAAAGCTGATCCAGACATACTGAAGGCGACTCAAAGCTGATCCAGACATACTGAAGACCACTCAAAGCCTTTACAGACATACTGAAGACGACTCAAAGCCTTTACAGACATACTGAAGAGGACTCAAAGCTGATCCAGACATACTGAAGATGACTCAAAGCTGATCCAGACATACTGAAGATGACTCAAAGCTGATCCAGACATACTGAAGACGACTCAAAGCCTTTACAGACATACTGAAGACGACTCAAAGGCTTTACAGATATACTGAAGACGACTCAAAGCCTTTACAGACATACTGAAGACGACTCAAAGCCTTTACAGACATACTGAAGACGACTCAAAGCTGATCCAGACATACTGAAGACGACTCAAAGCTGATCCAGACATACTGAAGACGACTCAAAGCTGATCCAGACATACTGAAGACCACTCAAAAGCCTTTACAGACATACTGAAGACGACTCAAAGCCTTTACAGACATACTGAAGATGACTCAAAGCTGATCCAGACATACTGAAGATGACTCAAAGCCTTTACAGACATACTGAAGATGACTCAAAGCTGATCCAGACATACTGAAGACGACTCAAAGCTGATCCAGACATACTGAAGACGACTCAAAGCTGATCCAGACATACTGAAGACGACTCAAAGCCTTTACAGACATACTGAAGACGACTCAAAGCCTTTACAGACATACTGAAGACGACTCAAAGCCTTTACAGACATACTGAAGACGACTCAAAGGCTTTACAGATATACTGAAGACGAATCAAAGCTGTAACAGACATACTGAAGACGACTCAAAGCCTTTACAGACATACTGAAGACGACTCAAAACCTTTACAGACATACTGAAGACGACTCAAAACCTTTACAGACATACTGAAGATGACTCAAAGCTGATCCAGACATACTGAAGACGACTCAAAGCTGATCCAGACATACTGAAGACGACCAAAAGCCTTTACAGACATACTGAAGACGACTCAAAGGCTTTACAGATATACTGAAGACGACTCAAAGCCTTTACAGACATACTGAAGACGACTCAAAGCCTTTACAGACATACTGAAGACGACTCAAAGCTGATCCAGACATACTGAAGACGACTCAAAGCCTTTACAGACATACTGAAGACGACTCAAAGGCTTTACAGATATACTGAAGATGACTCAAAGCCTTTACAGACATACTGAAGACAACTCAAAGCTGATCCAGACATACTGAAGACGACTCAAAGCCTTTACAGACATACTGAAGAAGACTCAAAGCCTTTACAGACATACTGAAGACGACTCAAAGCCTTTACAGACATACTGAAGACGACTCAAAGCCTTTACAGACATACTGAAGACGACTCAAAGCTGATCCAGACATACTGAAGACGACTCAAAGCCTTTGCAGACATACTGAAGACGACTCAAAGCCTTTACAGACATACTAAAGACGACTCAAAGCCTTTACAGACATACTGAAGACGACTCAAAGCTGATCCAGACATACTGAAGACGACTCAAAGCTGATCCAGACATACTGAAGACGACTCAAAGCCTTTACAGACATACTGAAGACCACTCAAAGCCTTTACAGACATACTGAAGACGACTCAAAGCTGTAACAGACATACTGAAGACGACTCAAAGCTGATCCAGACATACTGAAGACGACTCAAAGCCTTTACAGACATACTGAAGACGACTCAAAGCCTTTACAGACATACTGAAGACGACTCAAAGCCTTTACAGACATACTGAAGACGACTCAAAGCTTTTACAGACATACTGAAGACGACTCAAAGCTGTAACAGACATACTGAAGACGACTCAAAGCCTTTACAGACATACTGAAGACGACTCAAAACCTTTACAGACATACTGAAGATGACTCAAAGCTGATCCAGACATACTGAAGACGACTCAAAGCTGATCCAGACATACTGAAGACGACTCAAAGCTGATCCAGACATACTGAAGACCACTCAAAGCTGATCCAGACATACTGAAGACGACTCAAAGCTGATCCAGACATACTGAAGACGACTCAAAGCTGATCCAGACATACTGAAGACGACTCAAAGCCTTTACAGACATACTGAAGACGACTCAAAGCTGATCCAGACATACTGAAGACGACTCAAAGCCTTTGCAGACATACTGAAGACGACGCAAAGTCTTTACAGACATACTGAAGACGACTCAAAGCCTTTACAGATATACTGAAGACGACTCAAAGCTGATCCAGACATACTGAAGACGACTCAAAGCTGATCCAGACATACTGAAGACGACTCAAAGCCTTTACAGACATACTGAAGACGACTCAAAGCCTTTACAGACATACTGAGGACGACTCAAAGCCTTTACAGACATACTGAAGACGACTCAAAGCTGATCCAGACATACTGAAGACGACTCAAAGCTGATCCAGACATACTGAAGACGACTCAAAGCTGATCCAGACATACTGAAGACGACTCAACGCCTTTACAGACATACTGAAGACGACTCAAAGCCTTAATCGCCACCATAGGTTCTTCTACAAAGTATTGGGTGTGAATAGTTAGGTAAATTAGATATTTCTGTATCGCATGTCTAATAAATAGGCAAAAATATATAAAACTGTGTGTGAATTCAGGGGTAACACACAACATGTGGATCAAGTCACAGGGTATGAAGACTTTCTGAAGAATGACGATATATTGAGGTCCGGTCCGGTCCAGTACTTATTAGATATACTGAGTTTACAAAACATTAAGAACACCTGCTCTTCCCATGACATCGACTGACCAGGTGAATCCAGGTGAAAGATATGATCCCTTATTGATGTCACTTGTTCAATCCACTTCAATCAGTGTAGATGAATGGGAGGAGACATGTAGATGAAGGGGAGGAGACGGGTCAAAGAAGGATTTTTAAGCCTCGAGACAAATGAGACTTGGACTGCAAGACAAGCGCACCGGTTTGAATGTGTCAAGAACTGCAACGCTGCTGGGTTTTTCACGCTCAACAGTTTCCTGTGTGTATCCAGAATAGTTCACCACCCAAAGGACATCCAGCCAACTTGACAGAACAGTGGGAAGCAGTGGAGTCAACATGGGCCAGCATCCTTGTGGGAAGCATTAGAGTCAACACGGGCCAGCATCCCTGTGGGAAGCATTAGAGTCAACACGGGCCAGCCTCCCTGTGGGAAGCATTAGAGTCAACACGGACCAGCATCCCTGTGGGAAGCATTGGAGTCAACATGGGCCAGCATCCCTGTGGGAAGCATTGGAGTCAACACGGGCCAGCCTCCCTGTGGGAAGCATTGGAGTCAACACGGGCCAGCCTCCCAGTGGGAAGCATTGGAGTCAACACGGGCCAGCCTCCCTGTGGGAAGCATTGGAGTCAACACGGGCCAGCCTCCCTGTGGGAAGCATTGGAGTCAACACGGACCAGCCTCCCTGTGGGAAGCATTGGAGTCAACACGGGCCAGCCTCCCTGTGGGAAGCATTGAGTCAACACGGGCCAGCCTCCCAGTGGGAAGCATTGGAGTCAACACGGGCCAGCCTCCCTGTGGGAAGCATTGGAGTCGACATGGGCCAGCCTCCCAGATGAAGGGGAGTCGACATGGGCCAGCCTCCCAGTGGGAAGCATT
Organism: Oncorhynchus keta; assembly: GCF_023373465.1. Taxonomy (NCBI): domain Eukaryota; kingdom Metazoa; phylum Chordata; class Actinopteri; order Salmoniformes; family Salmonidae; genus Oncorhynchus; species Oncorhynchus keta. Next base: position 54,247,486 of record NC_068438.1, on the reverse strand, counting down.
GGAGTCAACACGGGCCAGCCTCCCAGTGGGAAGCAGAGTCAACACGGGCCAGCCTCCCTGTGGGAAGCATTGCAAGTCAACACGGGCCAGCCTCCTGTTGGAAGCATTGGAGTCAACACGGGCCAGCCTCCCTGTGAGAAGCATTGGAGTCAACACGGGCCAGCCTCCCTGTGGGAAGCATTGGAGTCAACACGG
>NC_068438.1:54232291-54242291 GCF_023373465.1 Oncorhynchus keta | reverse complement strand
CAATGTAACAGCAACATTTAAACTTATGGATGCCTTAGGAATGACCGATGGTTGCCTTAGGAACGACCGATGGATGCCTTAGGAACGACCGATGGATGCCTTAGGAACGACCGATGGTTGCCTTAGGAATGACCGATGGATACCTTAGGAATGACCGATGGGTGCCTTAGGAATGACCGATGGGTGCCTTAGGAATGACCGATGGATGCCTTAGGAATGACCGATGGATGCCTTAGGAATGACCGATGGGTGCCTTAGGAATGACCGATGGATGCCTTAGGAATGACCGATGGGTGCCTTAGGAACGACCGATGGATGCCTTAGGAACGACCGATGGATGCCTTAGGAATGACCGATGGATGCCTTAGGAATGACCGATGGATGCCTTAGGAATGACCGATGGGTGCCTTAGGAATGACCGATGGTTGCCTTAGGAACGACCAATGGATGCCTTAGGAATGACCGATGGATGCCTTAGGAATGACCGATGGATGCCTTAGGAATGACCGATGGTTGCCTTAGAAATGACCAATGGATGCCTTAGGAACGACCGACGACCGATGGATGCCTTAGGAACGACCGATGGATGCCTTAGGAACGACCGATGGATGCCTTAGGAACGACCGATGGATGCCTTAGGAATGACCGATGGATGCCTTAGGAATGACCGATGGATGCCTTAGGAATGACCGATGGATGCCTTAGGAATGACCGATGGATGCCTTAGGAATGACCGATGGATGCCTTAGGAATGACCGATGGATGCCTTAGGAATGACCGATGGATGCCTTAGGAATGACCGATGGGTGCCTTAGGAATGACCGATGGATGCCTTAGGAATGACCGATGGATGCCTTAGGAACGACCGATGGATGCCTTAGGAATGACCGATGGATGCCTTACCGATGGAACGACCGATGGGTGCCTTAGGAACGACCGATGGGTGCCTTAGGAATGACCGGGTGCCTTAGGAACGACCGATGGATGCCTTAGGAACGACCGATGGATGCCTTAGGAATGACCGATGGATGCCTTAGGAATGACCGATGGATGCCTTAGGAATGACCGATGGATGCCTTAGGAATGACCGATGGATGCCTTAGGAATGACCGATGGATGCCTTAGGAATGACCGATGGATGCCTTAGGAATGACCGATGGATGCCTTAGGAATGACCGATGGATGCCTTAGGAATGACCGATGGATGCCTTAGGAATGACCGATGGATGCCTTAGGAATGACCGATGGATGCCTTAGGAATGACCGATGGATGCCTTAGGAACGACCGATGGATGCCTTAGGAACGACCGATGGATGCCTTAGGAACGACCGATGGATGCCTTAGGAACGACCGATGGATGCCTTAGGAACGACCGATGGATGCCTTAGGAACGACCGATGGATGCCTTAGGAACGACCGATGGATGCCTTAGGAACGACCGATGGATGCCTTAGGAACGACCGATGGATGCCTTAGGAACGACCGATGGATGCCTTAGGAATGACCGATGGGTGCCTTAGGAATGACCGATGGATGCCTTAGGAACGACCGATGGATGCCTTAGGAACGACCGATGGATGCCTTAGGAACGACCGATGGATGCCTTAGGAATGACCGATGGATGCCTTAGGAATGACCGATGGATGCCTTAGGAACGACCGATGGTTGCCTTAGGAATGACCGATGGATACCTTAGGAATGACCGATGGGTGCCTTAGGAATGACCGATGGGTGCCTTAGGAATGACCGATGGATGCCTTAGGAATGACCGATGGATGCCTTAGGAACGACCGATGGATGCCTTAGGAATGACCGATGGATGCCTTAGGAATGACCGATGGATGCCTTAGGAATGACCGATGGGTGCCTTAGGAATGACCGATGGATGCCTTAGGAATGACCGATGGGTGCCTTAGGAATGACCGATGGATGCCTTAGGAATGACCGATGGATGCCTTAGGAATGACCGATGGGTGCCTTAGGAATGACCGATGGATGCCTTAGGAACGACCGATGGATGCCTTAGGAACGACCGATGGTTGCCTTAGGAATGACCGATGGATGCCTTAGGAATGACCGATGGGTGCCTTAGGAATGACCGATGGATGCCTTAGGAACGACCGATGGATGCCTTAGGAACGACCGATGGATGCCTTAGGAACGACCGATGGGTGCCTTAGGAACGACCGATGGATGCCTTAGGAACGACCGATGGATGCCTTAGGAATGACCGATGGATGCCTTAGGAACGACCGATGGATGCCTTAGGAATGACCGATGGGTGCCTTAGGAATGACCGATGGATGCCTTAGGAACGACCGATGGATGCCTTAGGAACGACCGATGGATGCCTTAGGAACGACCGATGGATGCCTTAGGAACGACCGATGGATGCCTTAGGAACGACCGATGGATGCCTTAGGAACGACCGATGGATGCCTTAGGAACGACCGATGGATGCCTTAGGAATGACCGATGGATGCCTTAGGAACGACCGATGGATGCCTTAGGAATGACCGATGGATGCCTTAGGAATGACCGATGGATGCCTTAGGAACGACCGATGGATCCCTTAGGAATGACCGATGGTTGCCTTAGGAATGACCGATGGTTGCCTTAGGAATGACCGATGGATGCCTTAGGAATGACCGATGGGTGCCTTAGGAATGACCGATGGATGCCTTAGGAATGACCGATGGATGCCTTAGGAACGACCGATGGTTGCCTTAGGAATGACCGATGGTTGCCTTAGGAATGACCGATGGATGCCTTAGGAATGACCGATGGATGACTTAGGAATGACCGATGGATGCCTTAGGAATGACCGATGGTTGCCTTAGGAATGACCGATGGATGACTTAGGAATGACCGATGGATGCCTTAGGAACGGTTCCTTATTTCACTGAAAGAATAAACGTTTTGTTTTCCAGATGATAGTTTCCGGATTCGACCATATTAATGACCGAAGGCTCGTATTTCTGTGTGTTGTTATGTCATAATTAAGTCTATGATTTGATAGAGCAGTCTGACTGAGCGCTGGTAGGCAGCAGCAGGCTCGTAAGCATTCATTCAAACAGCACTTTCGTGCTGGGACGGAAGGGGACGGAAGCTATACTGTTACACTGGCAATACTAAAGTGCCTATAAGAACTTCCAATTGTCAAAGTTATATGAAAAACAAATGGTATAGAGAGAAATACTAATTAATAGTAATATTAACTCCAACCTAAAACTTCTCACCTGGGAATATTGAAGACTCGTGTTAAAAGGAAACACCAGCTTTCGTATGTTCTCATGTTCTGAGCAAGGAACTGAAACGTTAGCTTTCTTACATGGCACATATTGCACTTTTACTTTCTTCTCCAACACTGTGTTTTTGCATTATTTAAACCAAATTGAACATGTTTCATTATTTATTTGAGACTAAATTGATTTTATTGATGTATTATATTAAGTTAAAATAAAAGTGTTAATTCAGTATTGTTGTAATTGTCAATATTACAAATAAATAAATACATTTGACAAAATCGGCCGATTTATTTTTTGGTCCTCCAATAATCGGTATCGGAGTTGAAAAATCATAATCGTTCGACCTCTAGTCCTGATTATATATACATTGACTTCGGACTTTTTCCACATTTTGTTACATTCAAGCCTTATTTAAAATGGATTAAATAAATACAAATCCTCATCAATCTACACACAATACTCCATAACGACGAAGCGAAAATAGGTTTTCAGGATGTTTGTAAATGTATTCAAAATAAAAACAGAAATACCTTATTTAAATTCAGACATTCAGACCATTTGCTTTGAGACTTGAAATTGAGCTCAGGTGCATGCTGTTTCCATTGATCATCCTTGAGATGTTTCTACAAGTTGATTAGAGTCCACCTGTGGTAAATTCAATATGATTGGACATGATTTGGAAAGGCACACACCTGTCTATATAAGGTCCCACAGTTGACAGTGCATCAGAGCAAAAACCAAGCCATGAGGTCAAAGAATTGTCTGTAGAGCTCCGATACAGGATTGTGTCGAGGTACAGATCTGGGGAAGGGTACCAAAACATTTATACAGCATTGAAGGTCCCCAAGAACACAGTGGCCTCCATCATTCTTAAATGGAAGAACCTTCCAGAAGGACAACCATCTCTGCAGCTCTCCACCAATCAGGTATTTTTGGTAGTGGCCAGAAGGAAGCCATCTTCAGTAAAATGTACATGACAGCCCACTTGGAGTTTGCCAAAAGGCACCTAAAGACTCTCAGACCATTAGAAACAAGATTCTCTGGTCTGATAAAACCAAGGTTGAACTCTTTGGCCTGAATGCCAAGTGTCTGGTGGCAGCATCAAGCTGTGGGGATGTTTTTCAGTGGTAGGGACTGGGAGACTAGGCAGAATCGAGGAAACGATGAACGGAGCAAAGTACAGAGAGATCATTGATAAAAAGCTGCTCCAGAGCGCTCAGGACCTCAGACTGGTGCGTAGGTTCACCTTCCAACAGGACAATGACCCTAAGCACCCAGCCAAGACAATGGAGGAGTGGTTTTGGGACAAGTCTCTGAATGTCCTTGAGTGTCCCAGCCAGAGCCCGGACTTGAACCTGATCGAACATATCTGGAGAGACCTGAAAATAGCTGTGCAGCAACACTCCCCATCCAACCTGACAGAGCTTGAGTGGATCTGCAGAGAAGAATGGGAGAAACTCCCAGATACAGGTGCCAAACTTGTAGCGTCAAACCCAAAAGTCAAGGGGTTTCTACAATTAACAAAATATATGAAACCTGTTTTCATTTTGGCATTATGGGGTATTGTGATGTCATTATTGGTATTGTGATGTCATTATGGGGTATTGTGATGTCATTATGGGGTATTGTGATGTCATTATGGGTATTGTGATGTCATTATGGGTATTGTGATGTCATTATGGGGTATTGTGATGTCATTATGGGGTATTGTGTGTAGATTGATGAGGAAAAACATTTTATACATTATATAATAAGCCCTGTAATAAGAAAAGATAAATGACATCATCATTACTTTAAGGCGTCAAGGTCAGTCAATCAAGACCGTTTTTATGTTTCTTCAAGTGCAGTCGCAAAAACCGTCAAGAGCTACGATGAAACTGTCTCTCATGAGGACCACCACAGGAAAGGAAGACCCAGAGTTACCTCTGCTGCAGAGGATCAGTTCATTAGAGTTACCTGTCTCTCATGAGGACCGCCACAGGAAAGGAAGACCCAGAGTTACCTCTGCTGCAGAGGATAAGTTCATTAGAGTTACCAGCCTCAGAAAATGCAGCCCAAATAAATGCTTCAGAGTTCAAGTAACAGACACATCTCCACATCAACTGTTCAGAGGACACTGCGTGAATCAGGCCTTCATGGTCGAATTGCTGAAAAGAAACCACTACTAAAGGACACCAATAAGAACAAGAGACTTGCTTAGGCCAATAAACATGAGCAATGACCATTAGACTGGTGGAAATTTGTCCTTTGGCCTGAAGAGTCCAAATTTGAGATTTAGGTTCCAACCGCCGTGTCTTTGTGAGAGGCAGAGTAGGTGAACAGATGATCTCAGCATGTGTGGTTCTCACCGTGAAGCATGGAGGAGGAGGTGTGATTGTGTGGGGGTGCCTTGCTGGTGACACTGTCAGTGATTTATTTAGCATTGAAGGCACACTTAACCAGCATGACTACAATAGCATTCTGCAGTGATACACCATCCCATCGAGTTTGCGCTTAATGGGACAATAATTGTTTTTTTAACAGGACAATGACCCAACACACCTCCAGGCTGTGTAAGGGCTATTTGACCAAGAAGGAGAGTGATGGAGTGCTGCATCAGATGACCTGGCCTCCACAATAATCTGACCTCAACCCAATTGAGATGGTTTGGGGTGAGTGGGACCGCAGAGTGAAAGAAAAACAGCCAACAAGTGCTCAGTATATGTGGGAACTCCTTCAAGACTGTTGGAAAAGCATTCCAGGTGAAGCTGGTTTGGATTTGTTTAACAATTTAATACAATTGTTTTAACATGTTATTTCATAGTTTTGATGTCTTCACTATTATTCTACAACGTAGAAAACAGTAAAAATAAAGGAAAACCCTTGAATGAGAAGGTGTCTCCAAACTAAGCTAGATGGTGTCACTACAGCCCCTGGTTTGATCCCAGGCTGTATCACAACTGGCCGTGATCGGGAGTCCCATAGGACATCACACAATTGGCCCAGCGTCCTCTGGGGGTTCGGCTTTACTTGGCTCATCGCGCTCTAGCGACTCCTTGTGGCGGGCCGGGCGCCTGCAGGCTGACCCCGGTCATCAGTTGTACGGTGTTTCCTCCGAACACATTGGTGGCTTCCAGGTTAAGCGGGGACGGTGTTAAAGAAGAGCGGGTCATGGCGGGTCATGTTTCAGAGGACGCGTGACTCGACCTTCGCCTCTCGAGCCCGTTGGGGAGTTGCAGAGGTGAGACAAGATCGAAATTAGGGAGAAAAATGGGGTCTGGACTTCGGAGCTGGAGTAGCATCTGGCTAGTGGGGGCACCAAGACAACATTACGTCATCCCCCTTTATCATTACATAAAAGGCTCTAAAGATCCGTTAGAATGAGACAGAAAAGATCCCAGGACTCTCCAGATATGCGTCCCAAATGACACCCCACACCCTATTCCCTTCTGGGGCGGCAGGGTAGCCTAGTGGTTAGAGCGTTGGACTAGTAACTGAAAGGTTGCAAGTTCGAATCCCCGAGCTGACAAGGTACAAATCTGTCGTTCTGCCCCTGAACAGGCAGTTAACCCACTGTTCCTAGGCCATCATTGAAAATAAGAATTTGTTCTTAACTGACTTGCCTAGTAAAATAAAGGTAAAAAATTAAAATTAAATGTAGTGGCCTACTTTTGACCAGTGCCTTATGCAGGCTCCTGTACTATATAGTACGGTAGCTCATTATATAGAGAATAGGGTGTCATTTGGGTCTCAACCCAGCTCAACCCTCTCTCTCTCTCTCTCTCTCTCTCTCGGTAGGCAGATGGTTTGGGGGCGCCAGGCTCAGAGAGGCAGAGAGAGATCAGAGGCTGGGTCCAACTGACACCACTGTCTCTCCTGGTAATTAATCATACTGGATGAAGGTCGTAGGAGAAGAAGGGTAGAGGTGCTTGTGGGTCTCTGCTGCGCCATACAGCTAATGGTTCCCAAACCCTGATAGAATAGGGGTGTGCAGGGGCTAGGGGATGTCAGGAAGCACCATCTATCAAACTCACAGGGGCCATTACTCATCTGTAAATGAGAGGCTTCAACAGACTGACAAACACAATGGCTGGTTCAATCTCATCCTTTGTTTTCTCTCCTCTCCTCTTTTCTCTTCCCTTGCTCCTTCTCTCTCGTCATCCTCAGATAGCAGCAGCTATTAATGGATTACAGAGATCCCTCCTCGTCATCCTCAGATAGCAGCAGCTATTAATGGATTACAGAGATCCCTCCTCGTCATCCTCAGATAGCAGCAGCTATTAATGGATTACAGAGATCCCTCCTCGTCATCCTCAGATAGCAGCAGCTATTAATGGATTACAGAGATCCCTCCTCGTCATCCTCAGATAGCAGCAGCTGTTAATGGATTACAGAGATCCCTCCTCGTCATCCTCAGATAGCAGCAGCTATTAATGGATTACAGAGATCCCTCCTCGTCATCCTCAGATAGCAGCAGCTGTTAATGGATTAAAGTAACTCTTTCCCTCTTTGGATTTTCAGATGACAAAGGGGATTGTTTTGTGTGGATGATAGAAAGCTCTGGACCCTCTGTACATAATGAATAGGGAATAGAGGAGGACAGAGAGAGATAAAATCGCAGTTCAAATTGGCAAAAGAAAAACACAACAGATTTCGTTCAACAGCTTAAACTTCACCCTACTAGAATCTGAAGTCAAAATGTCTACTGCTGATGATCTGGTGCTTCTGTCACCGACCAAGGAGGGCCTACAGCAGCACCTAGATCTTCTGTACAGATTCTGACAGACCTGGGCCCTGACAGTAAATCTCAGTAAGACTAAAATAATGGTGTTCCAAAAAAAGTCTAGTTTTCCCAGAGCACACAAAAAACTATACGTACCTCGGCCTAAACATCAACACCACAGCTAACTTCCACAAAGCTGTGAACAATCTGAGAAACAAGGCAAGAAGGGCCTTCTACACCATCAAAAGAAACATAAAATTAGACATAACAATTGTTTTTACATTGGATAAAGCCAGAGACTCAGAGCTAGAAAATGGTATATCACAAAGTACAGTTGAGGAACAATGGGAAAGTAATCTGCTTTGAGAGTTGATAAACCTGTAACCTCACTTTTGAGAAAATGCCCCTTGAATGTTTTGGTACCTACTGGAGAGCTCTTCTTTGTCTCCACCCATTCAGCATCGTTCACAACCTCTTAAGCTTTAGCCCCGCCCACAAACTCAGAGCGTTGTCTCTTTAAGGGTTGATCAGAGCTTTCTGTCCTAATAACAGCAGTCAAGCACCCAAGCTAACTGGCTAACTGGCTAACGTTTGCTAGCTTTCTAGCTACTTCTTCACACAAATGAGAGAACACCTCACTCTGAACATTTTACTCTCTCTAGCTGAGCTAGTGACTGTAACTGTGCTGCTGGCAACAATTTAATTAAGCTTTTTTGCCAACGTTTACTGACACCGGCCACATTCAACAGGTGTTGAGCATTTGTAAATTTGTCAGTTATTCTGAGCATTGGCACACTCAGACGAGAGTCTGCAGCTGACCAACCAGGTGCAATGTTTGCTAGCTAACATTGGGCTATAACTAGCAAAAGTAATGTAGTCAGGGATATACAGTGACATGTTAATCTTTACCCTCTACAGGAAAAACTTTAACCTCTTCATCCATCAATTAATTAATTCATCTGTTCATTCATTCATTAATCCATGAATTACTCCATTCATTCAATCACCTTCTTCACATTTATCTCCCTTGTATGCAGGGTTACAGATGCATGTCCCCACGATGCAGGTCCCATGGCCAGAGCAGGTGACGTCTATGCACTGGTTGGTCGGGACATCACACTCCCCGCCCTTCCAGCCACTGTGACACATGCATCGCCCTTTGAGGTATTGTCCGTTCCCGCTGCACAGCACCGGACAGGACGCTTTGAAGAGGGACAGATGGGCACACAGACAGATAGACAGTCAGATAGACAGACAGATAGACAGTCAGATAGACAGGCAGATAGACAGGCAGATAGACAGGCAGACAGGCAGACAGGCAGACAGGCAGACAGACAGACAGACAGACAGACAGACAGACAGACAGACAGACAGACAGACAGACAGACAGACAGACAGACAGACAGACAGACAGATAGACAGACAGACAGACAGACAGACAGATAGACAGACAGACAGACAGACAGACAGATAGACAATCAGATAGACAATCAGATAGACAGTCAGAGAGCACCACGGTTTGAATGGACTCCACCAACCATAGCTTCAAAGAATAATGTGTGTGCTGGAGGCTCTTACAAAGAATAATGTGTGTGCTGGAGGCTCTTACAAAGAATAATGTGTGTGCTGGAGGCTCTTATAAAGAATAATGTGTGTGCTGGAGGCTCTTATAAAGAATAATGTGTGTGCTGGAGGCTCTTACAAAGAATAATGTGTGTGCTGGAGGCTCTTACAAATAATAATGTGTGTGCTGGAGGCTCTTATAAAGAATAATGTGTGTGCTGGAGGCTCTTACAAAGAAAATTATGAATAGTTTGGCTTCCTAACCAACGTTGTGTCAACGCTAACAGGGGAGTGATGCCAGCTCCAAAACCATGTACAAACTACAGTAAATATATGTTATGTACTAACTACAATAAATATATGTTACAAACTAACGAAAGTAAATACATGTTACAAACTAATTACAGTAAATATATGTTACGTACTAACTACAGTAAATATATGTTATGTACTAACTACAGTAAATATGTGTTACAAACTAACTAC
>NC_068438.1:54219791-54222291 GCF_023373465.1 Oncorhynchus keta | reverse complement strand
TTGAAATGTGTGCCGGGACCGCTGCTTTCCTTTCCTCAGGAGGCTCAATCAACACAGAGGAGAGGGAGGGCGCATGGTGAGAGGGACAGAAGGGGGAGGGGGGTTGGACAGAGGAGGAGAGGCGTGCTGGGGGGAGGAGAGGGGGAGGAGAGTTTCAGAAGCTGCAGGGCATTGCCATTTGCATTTCTTCCTAGAGGTGCAATTATACAGGACAGATTCAACACTGATTCCTGGTGAGAGACTGGCTGAAGGCACCATACTGAAGGGTGGTAGGATGGAGGATGGAGGGTGGATGGAGGGAGGATGGAGGGTGGGAGGGTGGAGGGAGGATGGAGGGTGGGAGGGTGGAGGGTGGATGGAGGGGTGATGGAGGGTGGTAGGATGGAGGGAGGATGGAGGGTGGTAGGATGGAGGGTGGATGGATGGAGGGGTGATGGAGGGAGGATGGAGGGTGGAGGATGGAGGGAGGATGGAGGGAGGATGGAGGGTGGAGGGAGAATGGAGGGGTAATGGATGGAGGATGGAGGGGTAATGGAGGGGTAATGGAAGGGAGGGTGGAGGGAGAATGGAGGGATAATGGATGGAGAATGGAGGGGTAATGGATGGAGAATGGAGGGGTAATGGAGGGAGGATGGAGGGTGGGAGGGTGGATGGAGAATGGAGGGATAATGGATGGAGAATGGAGGGGTAATGGATGGAGAATGGAGGGGTAATGGAGGGAGGATGGAGGGTGGGAGGGTGGAGGGAGAATGGAGGGGTGATGAAGGGAGGATGGAGGGGTAATGGATGGAGAATGGAGGGGTAATGGAGTGGTAATGGAGGGTGGAGGGAGAATGGAGGGGTAATGAAGGGAGGATGGAGGGGTAATGGAGGGGTAATGAAGGGAGGGGTGGAGGGGAATGGAGGGATAATGGATGGAGAATGGAGGGGTAATGGATGGAGAATGGAGGGGTAATGGAGGGAGAATGGAGGGTGGAGGGAGAATGGAGGGGTAATGGAGGGAGGCTTGAGGGGTAATGGAGGGGTAATGGAGGGGTAATGGAGTGGTAATGGAGGGTGGAGGGAGAATGGAGGGGTAATTGAGGGAGGATTGAGGGGTCATGGAGGGGTAATGGAGTGGTAATGGAGATGCAATGTAGTGGTAATGTAGGGTGGATGGATCATTGAGGGGTAATGGAGGGATAATTGAGGGGTAATGTAGTGAGAATGGAGGGATAATGATGTGATAATGGAGGGGTGTAGTGATAATGGAGGGGTAATTGAGGGAGGATTGAGGGGTCATGGAGGGGTAATGGAGTGGTAATGGAGATGCAATGTAGTGGTAATGTAGGGTGGATGGATCATTGAGGGGTAATGGAGGGATAATTGAGGGGTAATGTAGTGAGAATGGAGGGATAATGGAGGGGAAATGGAGGGTGGATGGATAATTTAGGGGTAATGGAGGGAGAATGGAGGGGCAATGAAGGGTGAAGGGAGAATGGAGGGGTAATGCAGGGAGAATGGATGGGTAATGGATGGGTAATGGATGGGTAATGGAGGGATGATGGAGGGTGGAGGGAGAATGCAGGGGTAATGGATGGGTAATGGAGGGAGGATGGATGGTGGAGGGAGAATGGAGGGGTGATGGATGGAGGATGGAGGGTGGAGGGGGGATGGAGGGGTGATGGAGGGAGGATGGAGGGTGGAGGGAGAATGGAGGGGTGATGGATGGAGGATGGAGGGTGGAGGGAGAATGGAGGGGTGATGGATGGAGGATGGAGGGTGGAGGGGTGATGGAGGAAGGATGGAGGGTGGAGGGAGGATGGAGGGTGGAGGAAGAATGGAGGGGTGATGGATGGAGGATGGAGGGTGGAGGGAGAATGGAGGGGTAATGGATGGAGGGGGAGGGAGAATGGAGGGGTGATGGATGGAGGATGGAGGGTGGAGGGAGAATGGAGGGGTGATGGATGGAGGATGGAGGGTGGAGGGAGAATGGAGGGGTGATGGATGGAGGATGGAGGGTGGAGGGAGAATGGAGGGGTAATGGATGGAGGATGGAGGGTGGAGGGAGAATGGAGGGGTGATGGATGGAGGATGGAGGGTGGAGGGAGAATGGAGGGGTGATGGATGGAGGATGGAGGGTGGAGGGAGAATGGAGGGGTGATGGATGGAGGATGGAGGGTGGAGGGAGAATGGAGGGGTGATGGATGGAGGATGGAGGGTGGAGGGAGAATGGAGGGGTAATGGATGGGGATGGAGGGTGGAGGGAGAATGGAGGGGTGATGGATGGAGGATGGAGGGTGGAGGGAGAATGGAGGGGTGATGGATGGAGGATGGAGGGTGGAGGGAGAATGGAGGGGTGATGGATGGAGGATGGAGGGTGGAGGGAGAATGGAGCGGTGATGGTTGGAGGATGGAGGGTGGAGGGAGAATGGAGGGGTGATGGATGGGTGGAATGGAACTATTTCAGCACCGTTTCACGCTGCTCTGAGACAAGGATGGGGACTGGTCTTCACTGAAT
>NC_068438.1:54207291-54214791 GCF_023373465.1 Oncorhynchus keta | reverse complement strand
TTTCTTTCTTTCTTTCTTTCTTTCTTTCTTTCTCTCTCTCTTTCTTTCTTTCTCTCTTTCTTTCTTTATTTCTCTCAATAGCTCTGTCTGTCTCCCTCAAGTCCCACACCTTGTCCTACAGTCCTATAGCAGTAATCACAAACCCTCTGACACCAGGCAGGTTCATGCAGCAGCTCTAATCAAAGAGGCTTTAGGGAGACAAAACCAAAATCACCACAGTGATCAAGACCAGACGAAAGAAGGTGAAAGAATGCCGCGCGCGTGTGTGTGTGTGTGTGTGTGTGTGTGTGTGTGTGTGTGTGTGTGTGTGTGTGTGTGTGTGTGTGTGTGTGTGTGTGTGTGTGTGTGTGTGTGTGTGTGTGTGTGTGTGTGTGTGTGTGTGTGTGTGTGTGTGTGTGTGTGTGTGGTTAGCTAGTGTAGCTTGTTGCAAGATGCAGGTAAGGTTGATCTGAGGTGATAGGACTCTAGAGGAGGGCAGATCTGAGGTGACAGGACTCTAGAGGAGGGCAGATCTGAGGTGATAGGACTCTAGAGGAGGGGAGGTCTGAGGTGACAGGACTCTAGAGGAGGGGATATCTGAGGTGATAGGACTCTAGAGGAGGGCAGATCTGAGGTGATAGGACTCTAGAGGAGGGGAGGTCTGAGGTGACAGGACTCTAGAGGAGGGGATATCTGAGGTGACAGGACTCTAGAGGAGGGCAGATCTGAGGTGATAGGACTCTAGAGGAGGGGAGGTCTGAGGTGACAGGACTCTAGAGGAGGGGATATCTGAGGTGATAGGACTCTAGAGGAGGGCAGATCTGAGGTGATAGGACTCTAGAGGAGGGGAGGTCTGAGGTGACAGGACTCTAGAGGAGGGCAGATCTGAGGTGATAGGACTCTAGAGGAGGGGATATCTGAGGTGATAGGACTCTAGAGGAGGGGATATCTGAGGTGACAGGACTCTAGAGGAGGGCAGATCTGAGGTGATAGGACTCTAGAGGAGGGCAGATCTGAGGTGATAGGACTCTAGAGGAGGGGAGATCTGAGGTGATAGGACTCTAGAGGAGGGGATATCTGAGGTGACAGGACTCTAGAGGAGGGCAGATCTGAGGTGATAGGACTCTAGAGGAGGGGAGGTCTGAGGTGACAGGACTCTAGAGGAGGGGATATCTGAGGTGATAGGACTCTAGGGGAGGGGAGATCTGAGGTGATAGGACTCTAGAGGAGGGGAGGTCTGAGGTGACAGGACTCTAGAGGAGGGGATATCTGAGGTGATAGGACTCTAGGGGAGGGGAGATCTGAAGTGATAGCACTCTAGAGGAGGGGAGATCTGAGGTGATAGGACTCTAGAGGAGGGGAGATCTGAGGTGATGTGTAATTTGGCCTTCATGTGAGTCTTTCTGTACAGATGTTAATTTTACATTTTTATTTTAGGGGGAAAAATCCTTACAATTAGCTTCGGTTAGTGGAGATGGAGGAGACTGAAACGAAAATATATTCTTAAAGTACTTTACTTCCTCTTTCTAAATATAGTTTGGTGAATCATGGGTGACTCCATTATTTGTAACAAGTTTCAGTAAATTATTTTTGGTAGCATTTCTATGTCGAAGATTGAAAAACTAATTTTGTGCATATTTTCCCCCTCCATATTGCATCCAGTTCGCTTTATATTTTTATAATATATTACAGTCGATCTTTCTGGAAAAAGTTTGTTTTTCCTCTAACTTATTCTGAGCCTCTATGCTACAGTATTTAACTAACTTATTATCTCTATGCTACAGTATTTAACTAACTTATTATCTCTATGCTACAGTATTTAACTAACTTATTATCTCTATGCTGCAGTATTTAACTAACTTATTATCTCTATGCTGCAGTATTTAACTAACTTATTATCTCTATGCTACAGTATTTAACTAACTTATTATCTCTATGCTACAGTATTTAACTAACTTATTATCTCTATCCTACAGTATTTAACTAACTTATTATCTCTATGCTACAGTATTTAACTAACTTATTATCTCTATGCTACAGTATTTAACTAACTTATTATCTCTATGCTACAGTATTTAACTAACTTATTATCTCTATGCTACAGTATTTAACTAACTTATTATCTCTATGCTGCAGTATTTAACTAACTTATTATCTCTATGCTGCAGTATTTAACTAACTTATTATCTCTATGCTACAGTATTTAACTAACTTATTATCTCTATGCTACAGTATTTAACTAACTTATTATCTCTATGCTACAGTATTTAACTAACTTATTATCTCTATGCTGCAGTATTTAACTAACTTATTATCTCTATGCTGCAGTATTTAACTAACTTATTATCTCTATGCTACAGTATTTAACTAACTTAATATCTCTATGCTACAGTATTTAACTAACTTATTTTATCTCTATGCTGCAGTATTTAACTAACTTATTATCTCTATGCTACAGTATTTAACTAACTTATTATCTCTATGCTACAGTATTTAACTAACTTATTATCTCTATGCTGCAGTATTTAACTAACTTATTATCTCTATGCTACAGTATTTAACTAACTTATTATCTCTATGCTACAGTATTTAACTAACTTATTATCTCTATGCTGCAGTATTTAACTAACTTATTATCTCTATGCTGCAGTATTTAACTAACTTATTATCTCTATGCTGCAGTATTTAACAAATTTATTATCTCTATGCTACAGTATTTAACTAACTTATTATCTCTATGCTGCAGTATTTAACTAACTTATTATCTCTATGCTACAGTATTTAACTAACTTATTATCTCTATGCTGCAGTATTTAACTAACTTATTATCTCTATGCTGCAGTATTTAACTAACTTATTATCTCTATGCTACAGTATTTAACTAACTTATTATCTCTATGCTACAGTATTTAACTAACTTATTATCTCTATCCTACAGTATTTAACTAACTTATTATCTCTATGCTACAGTATTTAACTAACTTATTATCTCTATGCTACAGTATTTAACTAACTTATTATCTCTATGCTACAGTATTTAACTAACTTATTATCTCTATGCTACAGTATTTAACTAACTTATTATCTCTATGCTGCAGTATTTAACTAACTTATTATCTCTATGCTACAGTATTTAACTAACTTATTATCTCTATGCTGCAGTATTTAACTAACTTATTATCTCTATGCTACAGTATTTAACTAACTTATTATCTCTATGCTACAGTATTTAACTAACTTATTATCTCTATGCTACAGTATTTAACTAACTTATTATCTCTATGCTGCAGTATTTAACTAACTTATTATCTCTATGCTGCAGTATTTAACTAACTTATTATCTCTATGCTGCAGTATTTAACAAATTTATTATCTCTATGCTACAGTATTTAACTAACTTATTATCTCTATGCTGCAGTATTTAACTAACTTATTATCTCTATGCTACAGTATTTAACTAACTTATTATCTCTATGCTACAGTATTTAACTAACTTATTATCTCTATGCTGCAGTATTTAACTAACTTATTATCTCTATGCTGCAGTATTTAACTAACTTATTATCTCTATGCTACAGTATTTAACTAACTGATTATCTCTATGCTACAGTATTTAACTAACTTATTATCTCTATGCTACAGTATTTAACTAACTTATTATCTCTATGCTGCAGTATTTAACTAACTTATTATCTCTATGCTACAGTATTTAACTAACTTATTATCTCTATGCTGCAGTATTTAACTAACTTATTATCTCTATGCTACAGTATTTAACTAACTTATTATCTCTATGCTACAGTATTTAACTAACTTATTATCTCTATGCTGCAGTATTTAACTAACTTATTATCTCTATGCTGCAGTATTTAACTAACTTATTATCTCTATGCTGCAGTATTTAACTAACTTATTATCTCTATGCTACAGTATTTAACTAACTTATTATCTCTATGCTACAGTATTTAACTAACTTATTATCTCTATGCTGCAGTATTTAACTAACTTATTATCTCTATGCTACAGTATTTAACTAACTTATTATCTCTATGCTACAGTATTTAACTAACTTATTTTATCTCTATGCTGCAGTATTTAACTAACTTATTATCTCTATGCTGCAGTATTTAACTAACTTATTATCTCTATGCTACAGTATTTAACTAACTTATTATCTCTATGCTACAGTATTTAACTAACTTATTATCTCTATGCTACAGTATTTAACTAACTTATTATCTCTATGCTGCAGTATTTAACTAACTTATTATCTCTATGCTGCAGTATTTAACTAACTTATTATCTCTATGCTACAGTATTTAACTAACTTATTATCTCTATGCTGCAGTATTTAACTAACTTATTATCTCTATGCTACAGTATTTAACTAACTTATTATCTCTATGTTACAGTATTTAACTAACTTATTATCTCTATGCTGCAGTATTTAACTAACTTATTATCTCTATGCTACAGTATTTAACTAACTTATTATCTCTATGCTACAGTATTTAACTAACTTATTATCTCTATGCTACAGTATTTAACTAACTTATTATCTCTATGCTGCAGTATTTAACTAACTTATTATCTCTATGCTACAGTATTTAACTAACTTATTATCTCTATGCTGCAGTATTTAACTAACTTATTATCTCTATGCTACAGTATTTAACTAACTTATTGTCTCTATGCTACAGTATTTAACTAACTTATTGTCTCTATGCTACAGTATTTAACTAACTTATTATCTCTATGCTGCAGTATTTAACTAATTTATTATCTCTATGCTACAGTATTTAACTAACTTATTGTCTCTATGCTGCAGTATTTAACTAATTTATTATCTCTATGCTACAGTATTTAACTAACTTATTATCTCTATGCTACAGTATTTAACTAACTTATTGTCTCTATGCTACAGTATTTAACTAACTTATTGTCTCTATGCTACAGTATTTAACTAACTTATTATCTCTATGCTGCAGTATTTAACTAATTTATTATCTCTATGCTACAGTATTTAACTAACTTATTGTCTCTATGCTGCAGTATTTAACTAACTTATTATCTCTATGCTACAGTATTTAACTAACTTATTATCTCTATGCTACAGTATTTAACTAACTTATTGTCTCTATGCTACAGTATTTAACTAACTTATTGTCTCTATGCTGCAGTATTTAACTAACTTATTATCTCTATGCTGCAGTATTTAACTAATTTATTATCTCTATGCTACAGTATTTAACTAACTTATTGTCTCTATGCTGCAGTATTTAACTAACGTATTATCTCTATGCTGCAGTATTTAACTAACTTATTATCTCTATGCTGCAGTATTTAACTAACTTATTATCTCTATGCTGCAGTATTTAACTAACGTATTATCTCTATGCTACAGTATTTAACTAACTTATTATCTCTATGCTGCAGTATTTAACTAACTTATTATCTCTATGCTACAGTATTTAACTAACTTATTATCTCTATGCTACAGTATTTAACTAACTTATTATCTCTATGCTACAGTATTTAACTAACTTATTATCTCTATGCTACAGTATTTAACTAACTTATTATCTCTATGCTGCAGTATTTAACTAACTTATTATCTCTATGCTGCAGTATTTAACTAACTTATTATCTCTATGCTACAGTATTTAACTAACTTATTATCTCTATGCTACAGTATTTATTGTTATCCATCTGTTCTGTTAGTCCTTCAATGTCCTTTGTTAATATGGACTCTATTGACCTAAATGTCATTTGTTAATATGGACTCTATTGACCTAAATGTTATTTGTTAATATGGACTCTTTTGACCGAAATGTCGTTTGTTTTATAGATGAGTACTGAATTGCATGGCCTCTAAAAGCACATTTAAAAGTGTCCCATACAATGTAGATGAGGTAGGTAGTCTAGTGGTTAGAGTGTAGAGGAGGTAGGTAGTCTAGTGGTTAGAGTGTAGAGGAGGTAGGTAGTCTAGTGGTTAGAGTGTAGAGGCGGTAGGTAGTCTAGTGGTTAGAGGAGGCAGGTCGTCTAGTGGTTAGAGTGTAGAGGCGGCAGGGTAGCCTAGTGGTTAGACACACACACACACACGCGCGCAGGCAGGCACACACACACACACACACACACACACACACACACACACACACACACACACACACACACACACACACACACACACACACACACACACACACACACACACACACACACACACACACACACACACGCGCGCGCAGGCACACACACACACACACACACACACGCACGCACGCAGGTACGCACACACACACACACACACACACACACACACACACACACACACACACACACACACACACACACACACACACACACACACACACACACACACACACACACACACAGCCTCTTTCCCACACAAACAACCATGAAGTAAGTCAAAATTGATCGAAAAACGGGCAACATTTCTAAGGGAGATTTCTCTTTTGTAGTCTGTAAACTATAGGCTACGGATCATTGGATTGGGACCACACTGAATAGCCCACAGGCACTACACTTGATAGCGGGGAGTAATCAGAGCTGATGGGCGGAGTAATCAGAGCTGAGGGGCGGAGTAATCAGAGCTGAGGGGCGGAGTAATCAGAGCTGAGGGGCGGAGTAATCAGAACTGAGGGGCGGAGAATCAGAGCTGAGGGGCGGAGAATCAGAGCTGAGGGGCGGAGAATCAGAGCTGAGGGGCGGAGAATCAGAGCTGAGGGGCGGAGAATCAGAGCTGAGGGGCGGAGAATCAGAGCTGAGGGGCGGGATCATCCATGCCTAATTAGCAAACGATTCCAAAACACTGAGACATATTGACATTACATTCAATACAAATTCCATGACCCTCCCCTGGACTAGATAAACAACATACTAAACCCTCCCCTTAAATGAAATGTAAACCCCCCCCCTCCAGGTAACATTTCTATATGTTCCGATCCTTCCATTAGATCTTTTTTTTTTTGCTCAGTGGATTTAGCGATTAGCATTATTGAGCTATAACACAATTCTGTTTTTGCAGTTCCACAAAATGAATATCACAGCATAGAAAACAACATGGACAAGCTGAGTCGCTGACTGCTGTTGTTGTTTTGGTTAACGAATGCAGAGTGAACCTCAGGCACAAGGCCTGTTTGAGTGACAGGGGAGGGGGGGGGGGCTTGGTGTGTTTGGGGAAGCGGCCAAAAGAGGAGACTGAGAGAGAACTCCATCAACTCCAGCAATAAATCTAAAGTTGTTAAAGACGGCTATGTGGCCTTTTCCAAACATCACAGCCTCCCGCGATATGGGATATTGCGCATGTTAATATCGCAATTATTTAAAATGACGATTTGATGAAGAGGTTTAAATAAAGGTTTAAATAAAACGACTCACCTATCGCCGTGGTGATGAAGGAGACAGTCTCTGTCTCTTTCCCGTCGTTGTAGAAGGCCAGGTGCCAGATGCCAGAGTCCATGTATTGGATTAAGCCGGTGTTGTGTGTGGTGATGGGGA
>NC_068438.1:54192291-54204791 GCF_023373465.1 Oncorhynchus keta | reverse complement strand
GACTGTGATGTCCTCTCATCTGTCTAGATAGGACGGTGATGTCCTCTCAGCTATCTAGATAGGACTGTGATGTCCTCTCATCTGTCTAGATAGGACTGTGATGTCCTCTCATCTGTCTTGATAGGACTGTGATGTCCTCTCATCTGTCTAGATAGGACGGTGATGTCCTCTCAGCTATCTAGATAGGACTGTGATCTCTCTCTCTCTCTCTCTCTCTCTCTCTCTCTCTCTCTCTCTCTCTCTCTCTCTCTCTCTCTCTCTCTCTCTCTCTCTCTCTCATTATGTCTCTCTCTCTCTCTCTCTCATTCTCAGTGTTTTTTTCATGTCTCTCTGCCTGCCTCTCTCTCTCTCTCTCTCTCTCTCTCTCTCTCTCTCTTTCTCTCTCATTGTGTCTCTCTCTCATTCTCAGTGTTTTTTTCATGTCTCTGCCTCTCTCTCTCTCCCTCTCTCTCTCTCCCTCTCTCTCTCTCTCTCTCTCATTCTCAGTGTTTTTTTCATGTATCTCTGCCTCTCTCTCTCTCTCTCTCTCTCTCACTCTCTTTCCCTCTCTCACTGTCTTCCTCTCTCTTTCTGCATCTCTCTCCCTCTTTCCTCTTTATATCTATCTCCCTCTTCTCTCTCTCTCTCTACTCTCTATCTATCTGTCTATCTCTCCCTCTCCTCTCTCTCTCTTTCTCATGCTCTCATTCTCCCTCTCCTCTGAATCTCTCTTTGTCTCTCTCTACAACTTCCACTCTCTTAATCTCTCCCTGAATCTCTCCATCTCCCTCACTCCGTAATCAGTCACAGCAGAATAACTATTTATTTATGTAAATATAGGACGGTCACACCTCCCCAGTAAAGGTTGATATATACCTGATATCTCTTTGTAGATCAGAGTGGAAGCGTGTGTCCTTATGTAGTGCACTACTTTCTACCACGGCCGATAGGGCTCAGATCCAAAATAGTGCACTATGTAGTGGATAGGTGAAGTTTAGGACATAGCACGCATGTTTTTAATGCTGTGGGTCCCTTGGTCTTTAACTCTGGTGCTGTATAGGGGATGTTTCTCCTTGCTGTCCCCGGTCCACCTGGCCGTGCTGCTGCTCCAGTTTCAACTGTTCTGCCTTACTATTATTTGAACATGCTGGTCATTTATGAACATTTGAACATCTTGGCCATGTTCTGTTATAATCTCCACCCGGCACAGCCAGAAGAGTACTGGCCACCCCTCATAGCCTGGTTCCTCTCTAGGTTTATAATCTCCACCCGGCACAGCCAGAAGAGGACTGGCCACCCCACATAGCCTGGTTCCTCTCTAGGTTTCTTCCTAGGTTCTGGCCTTTCTAGGGAGTTTTTCCTAGCCACCGTGCTTCTACACTTGCATTGTTTGCTGTTTGGGGTTTTAGGCTGGGTTTCTGTACAGCACTTTGAGATATCAGCTGATGTACGAAGGGGCTTTATAAATAAAATTAGATTTGATTTGATGTTTCAAAGAAACGGCCAAGAGGGAATCAACCATAAATCCTTCTGTAACACAATATTAATGCCGACATATGCATGCATCGTTTAGGGTCAGTGAGTCACATCACGATCAGTAGCAGTGAGTCACATCACGATCAGTAGCAGTGAGTCACATCACGATCAGTAGCAGTGAGTCACATCACGATCAGTAGCAGTGAGTCACATCACGATCAGTAGCAGTGAGTCACATCACGATCAGTAGCAGTGAGTCACATCACGATCAGTAGCAGTGAGTCACATCACGATCAGTAGCAGTGAGTCACATCACGATCAGTAGCAGTGAGTCACATCACAATCAGTAGCATTGAGTCACATCACGATCAGTAGCAGTGAGTTGGGAAGTAAATCATTAAGACATAGACAGTGTGAGATTAAAAAGAAGGTGAATGTCTGTCTGTCTGTCTGTCTGTCTGGTTCGTCCGTCAGTACCCACCTGTGTATGAGAGGGTGGCAGGCCTCTCCTGCCGTAGATCCCCACCAGGGCATCTTTGCCTAAAGACACGTTGAACTTGAGGTACATGGAGTGGTCTACGAAGACCTGAGACCTCCAGAAGGCTCCGGGGGGTATCTGCTGGGCAACCTTACGACCCACGTCAATCTCCCCCATGTCTATGAAGCTGTCATCTGGGAACAGGCTGTCCACTTTACCTGCATCACAGTGGACAGAACAGTGAATCAGTCAATGAACAAAGCCACCACCGCACCCCTAAAGTTATAAGGACTTTACACTATATGGCCCTTATGAGGACTAAAGACATCTACACTATATGGCCCTTATGAGGACTAAAGACATCTACACTATATGGCCCTTATGAGGACTAAAGACATCTACACTATATGGCCCTTATGAGGACTAAAGACATCTACACTATATGGCCCTTATGAGGACTAAAGACATCTACACTATATGGCCCTTATGAGGACTAAAGGGATCTCACTATATGGCCCTTATGAGGACTAAAGACATCTACACTATATGGCCCTTATGAGGACTAAAGGCATCTCACTATATGGCCCTTATGAGGACTAAAGACATCTACACTATATGGCCCTTATGAGGACTAAGGACATCTACACTATATGGCCCTTATGAGGACTAAATGCATCTCACTATATGGCCCTTATGAGGACTAAAGACATCTACACTATATGGCCCTTATGAGGACTAAAGACATCTACACTATATGGCCCTTATGAGGACTAAAGACATCTACACTATATGGCCCTTATGAGGACTAAATACATCTACACTATATGGCCCTTATGAGGACTAAAGACATCTCACTATATGGCCCTTATGAGGACTAAATGCATCTCACTATATGGCCCTTATGAGGACTAAATACATCTCACTATATGGCCCTTATGAGGACTAAAGACATCTACACTATATGGCCCTTATGAGGACTAAAGACATCTACACTATATGGCCCTTATGATGACTAAATGCATCTCACTATATGGCCCTTATGAGGACTAAAGACATCTACACTATATGGCCCTTATGAGGACTAAAGACATCTACACTATATGGCCCTTATGAGGACTAAAGGCATTTCACTATATGGCCCTTATGAGGACTAAAGACATCTACACTATATGGCCCTTATGAGGACTAAAGACATCTCACTATATGGCCCTTATGAGGACTAAAGAAATCTACACTATATGGCCCTTATGAGGACTAAAGACATCTACACTATATGGCCCTTATGAGGACTAAATGAATCTCACTATATGGCCCTTATGAGGACTAAATGCATCTCACTATATGGCCCTTATGAGGACTAAAGACATCTACACTATATGGCCCTTATGAGGACTAAATACATCTACACTATATGGCCCTTATGAGGACTAAAGACATCTACACTATATGGCCCTTATGAGGACTAAAGACATCTACACTATATGGCCCTTATGAGGACTAAATACATCTCACTATATGGCCCTTATGAGGACTAAAGACATCTCACTATATGGCCCTTATGAGGACTAAAGACATCTACACTATATGGCCCTTATGAGGACTAAAGACATCTACACTATATGGCCCTTATGAGGACTAAAGGCATCTCACTATATGGCCCTTATGAGGACTAAAGACATCTACACTATATGGCCCTTATGAGGACTAAAGGCATCTCACTATATGGCCCTTATGAGGACTAAAGACATCTACACTATATGGCCCTTATGAGGACTAAAGACATCTACACTATATGGCCCTTATGAGGACTAAAGACATCTACACTATATGGCCCTTATGAGGACTAAAGACATCTCACTATATGGCCCTTATGAGGACTAAAGACATCTACACTATATGGCCCTTATGAGGACTAAAGACATCTACACTATATGGCCCTTATGAGGACTAAAGGCATCTACACTATATGGCCCTTATGAGGACTAAAGACATCTACACTATATGGCCCTTATGAGGACTAAAGGCATCTCACTATATGGCCCTTATGAGGACTAAAGACATCTACACTATATGGCCCTTATGAGGACTAAATACATCTCACTATATGGCCCTTATGAGGACTAAATGCATCTCACTATATGGCCCTTATGAGGACTAAAGACATCTACACTATATGGCCCTTATGAGGACTAAAGGGATCTCACTATATGGCCCTTATGAGGACTAAAGACATCTACACTATATGGCCCTTATGAGGACTAAATACATCTACACTATATGGCCCTTATGAGGACTAAAGACATCTACACTATATGGCCCTTATGAGGACTAAAGACATCTACACTATATGGCCCTTATGAGGACTAAATACATCTACACTATATGGCCCTTATGAGGACTAAAGACATCTACACTATATGGCCCTTATGAGGACTAAAGACATCTACACTATATGGCCCTTATGAGGACTAAATACATCTCACTATATGGCCCTTATGAGGACTAAAGACATCTCACTATATGGCCCTTATGAGGACTAAAGACATCTACACTATATGGCCCTTATGAGGACTAAAGGCATCTACACTATATGGCCCTTATGAGGACTAAAGGCATCTACACTATATGGCCCTTATGAGGACTAAAGACATCTACACTATATGGCCCTTATGAGGACTAAAGGCATCTCACTATATGGCCCTTATGAGGACTAAAGACATCTACACTATATGGCCCTTATGAGGACTAAATGCATCTCACTATATGGCCCTTATGAGGACTAAAGACATCTACACTATATGGCCCTTATGAGGACTAAAGGCATCTCACTATATGGCCCTTATGAGGACTAAAGGCATCTCACTATATGACCCTTATGAGGACTAAAGACATCTACACTATATGACCCTTATGAGGACTAAAGGCATCTACACTATATGGCCCTTATGAGGACTAAAGGCATCTACACAAGTTGAGCTAGTTGAGCTAGATGAGTTAGTTGAGCTAGTTGAGTTAGATGAGCAAGTTGAGTTAGACGAGCTAGTTGAGTTAGATGAGCTAGTTGTGTTAGATGAGCTAGTTGAGCTAGTTGAGCTAGATGAGCTCGTTGAGCTAGTTGAGCTAGTTAAGCTAGTTGAGTTAGTTGAGCTAGTTGAGCAAGTTGAGCTAGTTAAGCTAGTTGAGTTAGTTGAGCTAGTTAAGCTAGTTGAGCTAGTTGAGCTAGTTAAGCTATATTAGTTAGATGAGCTAGTTGAGCTAGTTGTGCGAGATGAGCTAGATGAGTTAGATGAGCTAGATGAGCTAGTTGAGCTAGATGAGCTAGTTGAGTTAGATTAGTTAGTTGAGCTAGCTTGCTGTGCATTGTTCCAGTGCAAATACACCATTGAAAGTGAGGAGAGACGAGTATCACCTTGGCTCATAGAGAACTATAGAGGACTCTAGTGAGGAGAGACACGTATCACCTCGGCTCATAGAGAACTATAGAGGACTCTAGTGAGGAGAGACACGTATCACCTCGGCTCATAGAGTAGTATAGAGGACTCTAGTGAGGAGAGACACGTATCACCTCGGCTCATAGAGAACTATAGAGGACTCTAGTGAGGAGAGACACGTATCACCTCGGCTCATAGAGAACTATAGAGGACTCTAGTGAGGAGAGACGAGTATCACCTCGGCTCATAGAGAACTATAGAGGACTCTAGTGAGGAGAGACACGTATCACCTCGGCTCATAGAGAACTATAGAGGACTCTAGTGAGGAGAGACACGTATCACCTCGGCTCATAGAGAACTATAGAGGACTCTAGTGAGGAGAGACAAGTATCACCTCGGCTCATAGAGAAGTATAGAGGACTCTAGTGAGGAGAGGCAAGTATCACCTTGGCTCATAGAGAACTATAGAGGACTCTAGTGAGGAGAGACACGTATCACCTTGGCTCATAGAGAACTATAGAGGACTCTAGTGAGGAGAGACAAGTATCACCTCGGCTCATAGAGAAGTATAGAGGACTCTAGTGAGGAGAGGCAAGTATCACCTTGGCTCATAGAGAAGTATAGAGGACTCTAGTGAGGAGAGACAAGTATCACCTTGGCTCATAGAGAACTATAGAGGACTCTAGTGAGGAGAGACAAGTATCACCTCGGCTCATAGAGAAGTATAGAGGACTCTAGTGAGGAGAGACGAGTATCACCTCGGCTCATAGAGAAGTATAGAGGACTCTAGTGAGGAGAGACGAGTATCACCTCGGCTCATAGAGAACTATAGAGGACTCTAGTGAGGAGAGACGAGTATCACCTCGGCTCATAGAGAACTATAGAGGACTCTAGTACCCAAAAGTATATTTTAGCGGTGAGGACTTTCTCCATTTTGAAGTAGTCAACATAATTCCATCCAGCTCAACATTCCATAACTACAGGGGGCAGTAAATCACCAACATTGTCTTTAAACATGTTCTGACAACACCCTGCAGGGGGCAGTATGCACACTTTCAGTTTGTTTATCAACTCACAGAAGTAGTAGAAGAAGAGCATGGAGTACATCAAAATGGAGATGGCCTGAATGGCGCTGCACGTACGATCACAGACGCCGTAATGGGACAGATGTAATTGTGATCTCTACACATCTCTATGGTTTTATCTTGACACCGCCGCACTGTAAGGCACAATTATAAAACCATAACTATTGATTTACCTTCAACTGTGGCTGCCACTCATGGCCTAAAGTAGCACAGTGTGTGTGTTTGTGTGTGTGTGTGTGTGTGTGTGTGTGTGTGTGTGTGTGTGTGTGTGTGTGTGTGTGTGTGTGTGTGTGTGTGTGTGTGTGTGTGTGTGCATGCTTGTTGTTACATGGAAGCTCTGGGAATTATTTACACGGATCAATTTTGACTGCTGTCTATAGACTATACTGGAGAGGAGAGGGGTGGAGGAGAGGAGAGGAGAGGAGGGGAGGAGAGCAGAAGGAGAGGAGTGGAGTGGAGTGAAGTGGAGTGGAGTGAAGTGGAGTGGAGTGGAGGAGTGAAGTGGGGTGGAAGAGAGGAGAGGAGTGGAGAGTGGAGGAGAGGAGAGGAGGAGAGGAGTGGAGGAGTGGAGGGGAGGAGAGGAGGAGAGGAGTGGAGGAGTGGAGGGGAGGAGCAGAGGAGTGGAGGAGTGGAGCAGAGGAGAGGAGTGGAGGAGAGGAGTGGAGGAGTGGAGGGGAGGAGCAGAGGAGTGGAGGAGTGGAGCAGAGGAGTGGAGGAGTGGAGGGGAGGAGAGGAGGAGAGGAGTGGAGAGTGGAGGAGAGGAGTGGAGGAGTGGAGGGGAGGAGAGGAGTGGAGGGGAGTGGAGGAGAGGAGAGGAGTGGAGGAGAGGAGTGGAGGAGTGGAGAGGAGTGGAGGAGTGGAGGGGAGTGGAGGAGAGGAGTGGAGGAGAGGAGCAGAGGAGTGGAGTGGAGGAGGAGAGGAGTGGAGGAGTGGAGAGTGGAGGAGAGGAGTGGAGGAGAGGAGTGGAGGAGTGTAAACTGTCCTAAAGTCGCCGTAGCTGAGATAGTTGGTTGTTGGTACCATGGGGTTAGTACATGCTTTCTTCTTGTGCCAGGGAACGGAAGGGACGACAAACCAGGCCAAACCAGACTAAGACGGAAGAGAGGAGATGAAAGGAGTGAATCCGTTCTGAAGGGGACAGAGAGAGGGAGCTAATCCCCTACAGCAGCCCCTGGATCTGCCGTCTCTGAAGACACACACTCTCCTCTCCTCTCCTCTCCTCTCCTCTCCTCTCCTCTCCTCTCCTCTCCTCTCCTCTCCTCCTCTTCTCTCCCTCCCTTCTCCTCCTCCCTTCTCCTCTCCTCTCTTCTCCTCTCCTCTCCCCCTCTTCAACCTCCTCTCCTCTTCCCTCCTCTCCTCTTCCATCCTCTCCTCTCCCTTCTCCTCCTCTCCTCTCCTCTCCTCTCCTCTCCTCTCCCTCTCCCTCTCCTCTCCTCTCCTCTCCTCTCCCCCTCTTCAACCTCCTCTCCTCTTCCCTCCTCTCCTCTTCCCTCCACTCCTCCTCTCCCTCCCCACTTACAGTGTCTTCCATTGGATTACATTGAAGATCCTTCTGTTTGTCTACATACCACAGGGACAGCTGGGACAATGTGGACTTGGTTGTTTTCCCGAAATGCCACTTAGCAACTTGGAAGTTTTGAAAAACTTTGCAAAGAAAAGCATTGCCATTCTTTATGATCAATCATGGCATTTTGAAAATGAATCAAATGGGACTCAAGTCAGATCAAACATTTAACGTGAATTTTAACTTCTAATTTCAACTTCAACTTTCAAAATGTCTTATTTTTCCTTGTGTACAGGGACAGGATGTCGAGGCACAGATCTGGGGAAGGGTACCAAAACATTTCTTCAGCATTGAAGGTCACCAATGTTTGTTTTTTCAGCAGCAGGGACTGACTGCTCAGGATCAAGGAAAAGATGAACGGAGCAAAGTACAGAGAGATCCAGAACGCTCAGGACCTCAGACTGGGGCGAAGGTTCAACATCCAACAAGACAACGACCCTAAGCACACAACGAAGGCAACACAGGAGTGGCTTTGGGACAAGTCTCTGAATGTCCTTGAGTGGCCCAGCCAGAGCCCTGACTTGAACCCGATCAAATATCTCTGGAGAGATCTGAAAATAGCTGTGCAGCAATACTCCCCATCAACCTGACAGAGCTTGAGAGGATCTGCAGAGAAGAATGGGAGAAATTCACCAAATACTGGTGTGCCATGCTTGTAGCGTCATACCCAAGAAGACTGAAGGCTGTAATCGCTGCCAAAGACGCTTCAACAAAGTACTGAGTAAAGGGTCTGAATACTTGTGAAAATAAATACATAAATGTGATATTTATTTATTTTCATTACCAAACTTTTTTTTTCAAATACCCCATAGTCATTATGGGGTATTGTGATGTTATTGTGGGGTATTGTGATGTCATTATGGGGTATTGTGATGTCATTGTGGGGTATTGTGATGTCATTATGGGGTATTGTGATGTCATTGTGGGGTATTGTGATGTCATTATGGGGTATTGTGATATCATTATGGGGTATTGTGATATCATTATGGGGTATTGTGATGTCATTATGGGGTATTGTGATGTCATTGTGTGGTATTGTGATGTCATTATGGGGTATTGTGATGTCATTATGGGGTACTGTGATGTCATTATGGGGTATTGTGATGTCATTATGGGGTACTGTGATGTCATTATGAGGTATTGTGATGTCATTATGGGGTACTGTGATGTCATTATGGGGTATTGTGTGTAGATGGATGAGGGGAAAAACGATTTAATACATTCTAGAATAAGGCTGTAACATAACAAAATGTGGAAAAAGTCAAGGGGTCTGAATATGTTCCTGGAGGCACTGAATACCCATGTGTCTGTTATACCAGATAAAACAAATGTTTTTATTTTATTTCACCTTCATTTAACCAGGTAGGCTAGTTGAGAACACCTTTATTTAACCAGGTAGGCTAGTTGAGAACACCTTTATTTAACCAGGTAGGCTAGTTGAGAACAAGTTCTCATTTACAACTGCAACCTGGCCAAGATAAAGCAAAGCAGCTCGACACATACAACGACACAGAGTTACACATGGAGTAAAACAAACATACAGTCAATAATACAGTAGAAATATAAGTCTATATACAATGTGAGCAAATGAGGTGAGATAAATGTGAGATGTACGTGTAAGTAAGCTCATCTCCTTACCGTCGTTCTTGGCCCTGCGGTCGGGCAGCTCCAGGCCAGTGTTGCCCAGGGGTGGCAGGCTGAGGTCGGTAGGTAGGGGCAGACCACTGGTGTTGTCCTCCGACAGCTGGGACATCTGTCCCTGCATGGGCTGTAGGTGCCAGTTCAGACCGAACAGGTGCATGGCTTCAACAGAACAGACATAGAGAATGAACCCCAACATGATATGACTAGGCAATAACTGTTGTTAAGGTACTGAGTTACAACGAGACCACACAAAGCACTGTCAGTCCGAGGGTTGTTAAGGTACTGAGTTACAACGAGACCACACAAAGCACTGTCAGTCCGAGGGATGTTAAGCTACTGAGCTACAACGAGACCACACAAAGCACTGTCAGTCCGAGGGATGTTAAGGTACTGAGCTACAACGAGACCACACAAAGCACTGTCAGTCCGAGGGATGTTAAGGTACTGAGTTACAACGAGACCACACAAAGCACTGTCAGTCCGAGGGATGTTAAGGTACTGAGCTACAACGAGACCACACAAAGCACTGTCAGTCCGAGGGATGTTAAGGTACTGAGCTACAACGAGACCACACAAAGCACAGTCAGTCCGAGGGATGTTAAGGTACTGAGCTACAACGAGACCACACAAAGCACTGTCAGTCCCAGGGATGTTAAGGTACTGAGTTACAACGAGACCACACAAAGCACTGTCAGTCCGAGGGATGTTAAGGTACTGAGCTACAACGAGACCACACAAAGCACAGTCAGTCCGAGGGATGTTAAGGTACTGAGCTACAACGAGACCACACAAAGCACAGTCAGTCCGAGGGATGTTAAGGTACTGAGCTACAACGAGACCACACAAAGCACAGTCAGTCCGAGGGATGTTAAGGTACTGAGTTACAACGAGACCACACAAAGCACAGTCAGTCCGAGGGATGTTAAGGTACTGAGCTACAACGAGACCACACAAAGCACTGTCAGTCCGAGGGATGTTAAGGTACTGAGTTACAACGAGACCACACAAAGCACTGTCAGTCCGAGGGATGTTAAGGTACTGAGTTACAACGAGACCACACAAAGCACTGTCAGTCCGAGGGATGTTAAGGTACTGAGCTACAACGAGACCACACAAAGCACAGTCAGTCCGAGGGATGTTAAGGTACTGAGCTACAACGAGACCACACAAAGCACTGTCAGTCCGAGGGATGTTAAGGTACTGAGCTACAACGAGACCACACAAAGCACAGTCAGTCCGAGGGATGTTAAGGTACTGAGCTACAACGAGACCACACAAAGCACTGTCAGTCCGAGGGATGTTAAGGTACTGAGCTACAACGAGACCACACAAAGCACTGTCAGTCCGAGGGATGTTAAGGTACTGAGTTACAACGAGACCACACAAAGCACTGTCAGTCCGAGGGATGTTAAGGTACTGAGTTACAACGAGACCACACAAAGCACTGTCAGTCCGAGGGATGTTAAGGTACTGAGCTACAACGAGACCACACAAAGCACAGTCAGTCCGAGGGATGTTAAGCTACTGAGCTACAACGAGACCACACAAAGCACTGTCAGTCCGAGGGATGTTAAGGTACTGAGCTACAACGAGACCACACAAAGCACTGTCAGTCCGAGGGATGTTAAGGTACTGAGCTACAACGAGACCACACAAAGCACTGTCAGTCCCAGGGATGTTAAGCTACTGAGCTACAACGAGACACTGTCAGTCCGAGGGATGTTAAGGTACTGAGTTACAACGAGACACTGTCAGTCCGAGGGATGTTAAGGTACTGAGCTACAACGAGACACTGTCAGTCCGAGGGATGTTAAGGTACTGAGCTACAACGAGACACTGTCAGTCCGAGGGATGTTAAGGTACTGAGTTACAACGAGACACTGTCAGTCCGAGGGATGTTAAGGTACTGAGCTACAACGAGACACTGTCAGTCCGAGGGATGTTAAGGTACTGAGCTACAACGAGACACTGTCAGTCCGAGGGATGTTAAGGTACTGAGTTACAACGAGACACTGTCAGTCCGAGGGATGTTAAGGTACTGAGCTACAACGAGACACTGTCAGTCCGAGGGATGTTAAGGTACTGAGTTACAACGAGACACTGTCAGTCCGAGGGATGTTAAGGTACTGAGCTACAACGAGACACTGTCAGTCCGAGGGATGTTAAGGTACTGAGCTACAACGAGACACTGTCAGTCCGAGGGATGTTAAGGTACTGAGTTACAACGAGACACTGTCAGTCCGAGGGATGTTAAGGTACTGAGCTACAACGAGACACTGTCAGTCCGAGGGATGTTAAGGTACTGAGCTACAACGAGACACTGTCAGTCCGAGGGATGTTAAGGTACTGAGTTACAACGAGACACTGTCAGTCCGAGGGATGTTAAGGTACTGAGCTACAACGAGACACTGTCAGTCCGAGGGATGTTAAGGTACTGAGCTACAACGAGACACTGTCAGTCCGAGGGATGTTAAGGTACTGAGTTACAACGAGACACTGTCAGTCTGAGGGATGTTAAGGTACTGAGTTACAACGAGACACTGTCAGTCTGAGGGATGTTAAGGTACTGAGTTACAACGAGACACTGTCAGTCCGAGGGATGTTAAGGTACTGAGTTACAACGAGACACTGTCAGTCTGAGGGATGTTAAGGTACTGAGCTACAACGAGACACTGTCAGTCCGAGGGATGTTAAGGTACTGAGCTACAACGAGACACTGTCAGTCCGAGGGATGTTAAGGTACTGAGTTACAACGAGACACTGTCAGTCCGAGGGATGTTAAGGTACTGAGCTACAACGAGACACTGTCAGTCCGAGGGATGTTAAGGTACTGAGTTACAACA
>NC_068438.1:54169791-54187291 GCF_023373465.1 Oncorhynchus keta | reverse complement strand
CCCTGGGTGAGAGATTCTGTCTCTGTGAGAGAGATTCTGTCCATGGGTGACATGTTCTGACCCTGGGTGACAGGTTCTGTTCCTGGGTGAGAGGTTCTGTTCCTGGGTGACAGGTTCTGTCCATGGGTGATAGGTTATGTTCCTGGGTGAGAGGTTCTGTTCCTGGGTGAGAGGTTCTGTTCCTGGGTGAGAGGTTCTGTTCCTGGGTGACAGGTTCTGTTCCTGGGTGAGAGGTTCTGTTCCTGGGTGAGAGGTTCTGTTCCTGGGTGAGAGGTTCTGTTCCTGGATGACAGGTTCTGTCTCTGGGTGAGAGGTTCTGTTCCTGGGTGAGAGGTTCTGTTCCTGGGTGACAGGTTCTGTTCCTGGGTGAGAGGTTCTGTTCCTGGGTGAGAGGTTCTGTTCCTGGGTGAGAGGTTCTGTTCCTGGGTGAGAGGTTCTGTCCCTGGGTGAGAGGTTCTGTTCCTGGGTGAGAGGTTCTGTTCCTGGGTGAGAGGTTCTGTTCCTGGGTGACAGGTTCTGACCCTGGGTGAGAGGTTATGTTCCTGGGTGAGAGATTCTGTTCCTGGGTGAGAGGTTATGTTCCTGGGTGACAGGTTCTGTTCAAGGGTGACAGGTTCTGTTCCTGGGTGACAGGTTCTGTCCATGGGTGAGAGGTTCTGACCCTGGGTGACAGGTTCTGTTCCTGGGTGAGATGTTCTGTTCCTGGGTGACAGGTTCTGTACCTGGGTGAGAGGTTCTGTTCCTGGGTGACAGGTTCTGTTCCTGGGTGAGAGGTTCTGTTCCTGGGTGACAGGTTCTGTCTCTGGGTGAGAGGTTCTGTTCCTGGGTGACAGGTTCTGTTCCTGGGTGAGAGGTTCTGTTCCTGGGTGAGAGGTTCTGTTCCTGGGTGAGAGGTTCTGTCTCTGGGTGAGAGGTTCTGTTCCTGGGTGAGAGGTTCTGTTCCTGGGTGAGAGGTTCTGTTCCTGGGTGAGAGGTGTAAAAGCTATTTGGAGCATAATCAGTGAAGGAAGGCTGCCACATCCAGCACTCACTCAAGTGTCTAAAAGGGATTAATTAGCCATATGCTAATATTCACCGTCCGTCGACATGACACTCTCTGATGATGAACAGGCAGACAGACCAGGACACACTCTAATGATGAACAGGCAGACAGACCAGGACACACTCTGATGATGAACAGGCAGACAGACCAGGACACACTCTGATGATGAACAGGCAGACAGACCAGGACACACTCTGATGATGAACAGGCAGACAGACCAGGACACACTCTGATGATGAACAGGCAGACAGACCAGGACACTCTCTGAAGGATGAATAGACAGACAGACCAGTACACACTCTGATGATGAACAGACAGACAGACAGACAGACAGACAGACAGACAGACAGACAGACAGACAGACAGACAGACAGACAGACAGACAGACAGACAGACAGATGGATGAACAGACAGACAGACAGACAGACAGACAGACAGACAGACAGACAGACAGACAGACAGACAGACAGACAGACAGACAGACAGACAGATGGATGGATGAACAGACAGACAGACAGACAGACAGACAGACAGACAGACAGACAGACAGACAGACAGACAGACAGACAGACATATGGATGAACAGACAGACAGACAGACAGAACAGACAGATGGATGAACAGACAGACAGACAGACAGACAGACAGACAGACAGACAGACAGACAGACAGACAGACAGACAGACAGACAGACAGACAGACAGATGGATGGATGAACAGACAGACAGACAGACAGACAGACAGGCAGACAGACAGACAGACAGACAGACAGACAGACAGACAGACAGACAGACAGACAGACAGACAGACAGACGGATGAACAGACAGACAGACAGACAGACAGACAGACAGACAGACAGACAGACAGACAGACAGGCAGGCAGGCAGACAGACAGACAGACAGACAGACAGACAGACAGACAGACAGACGGACAGACAGACAGACAGACAGACAGACAGACAGACAGACAGACAGACAGACTAGTGAGCTGGCTAGGACACACGTTCCTCAAGGCAATGCTGCTTTGTTTCTCAGTTTTGTAGCCCCCTGATTGTCAGCAGAGTTTGGGGAAAGTTTCACTTTTCCATATGGATATTACAGCAGCTATAATTTGAGAAGTCGCAGCATGCAGCCCGGCATGATACAACGGTTCCTTTATCTTTGGCCATCTATTGAAGTGTAGTTGTTGGAGGAAGACTACTGAGAACCAAAGGGAGAGGCGTAAGGATACTGGACCACTAGCAGAGCACAGACAGTAGTGGGTATATCCCTCCTCGGAGTGGGTTAGAACTCTCCTCTCTGTCTCTTGCTCTTGATATATATATATATCTCCTTTCCTTCTTCTTTCGGCTCCTTAATTGGTACGAGGCGAGTCCCATCCCAGCCTCCTGCCAAGGAGGGCACAACATGCGCCTCGGTACAAAACGGCATCCTCCCCACCTGTGTCGTCGCGCGGTAACTCCCGACATGTCAGTGGTCCTCGCTAGAACACAGGCCTCTCATTAGGACAACCTTGTTACTCCAACTAACTTCAACCTGGCGTCACTTTGAGCACGATTGGAAGAAGCTCCCCATCCCTCCCTCACCACTGAGAAACAGAACAATGGAAGGAAAGACGCTGTAACAGAACGACAGTTGAGTTCACAAGGCGCTGTGTCCCTATGTATCCTGGCTGAAACCTCCTCGGTGCATATCACAGATACCAGAGCTGGGCTGGATGGATGGAGACAGTTGGGACAGGATATGGATGGAGACAGTTGGGACAGGATATGAATGGAGACAGTTGGGACAGGATATGGATGGAGACAGTTGGGACAGGATATGGATGGAGACAGTTGGGACAGGATATGGATGGAGAGAGTTGGGACAGGATGTGGATGGAGACAGTTGGGACAGGATATGGATGGAGACAGTTGGGACAGGATATGGATGGAGACAGTTGGGACAGGATATGGATGGAGACAGTTGGGACAGGATATGGATGGAGAGAGTTGGGACAGGATGTGGATGGAGACAGTTGGGACAGGATATGGATGGAGACAGTTGGGACAGGGTACCACCACCATCGCCTGGTGCCTGGTACCACCACCATCGCCTGGTACCACCACCATCGCCTGGTGTCTGGTGTCTGGTGCCTGGTACCACCACCATCGCCTGGTACCACCACCATCGCCTGGTGCCTGGTACCACCACCATCGCCTGGTGTCTGGTGTCTGGTGTCTGGTACCACCACTATTGCCTGATACCACCACCATTGTCTGGTGCCTGGTACCACCACCATTGCCTGGTGTCTGGTGTCTAGTACCACCAACATTGCCTGGTGTCTGGTGCCTGGTACCACCACCATTGCCTGGTGTCTGGTACCTGGTACCACCACCATTGCCTGGTGTCTGGTGCCTGGTACCACCACCATTGCCTGGTGTCTGGTGCCTGGTACCACCACCATTGCCTGGTGTCTGGTGTCTAGTACCACCACCATTGCCTGGTGTCTGGTGTCTAGTACCACCACCATTGCCTGGTGTCTGGTGCCTGGTACCACCACCATCGCCTGGTGCCTGGTACCACCACCATCGCCTGTACCTGGTGCCTGGTACCACCACCATCGCCTGGTGCCTGGTACCACCACCATCGCCTGTACCTGGTGCCTGGTACCACCACCATCGCCTGGTGTCTGGTGTCTAGTACCACCACCATTGCCTGGAACCACCACCATCGCCTGGTGTCTGGTGTCTGGTGTCTGGTACCACCACTATTGCCTGATACCACCACCATCGCCTGGTGCCTGGTACCACCACCATCGCCTGGTGTCTGGTGCCTGGTACCACCACCATTGCCTGGTGTCTGGTACCTGGTACCACCACCATCGCCTGGTGTCTGGTGCCTGGTACCACCACCATTGCCTGGTGTCTGGTACCTGGTACCACCACCATCGCCTGGTGCCTGGAGGAAAGACTACATCATATCTGTAGGTCAACGTGTTTAGAGGAAAGACTGCATCATCTCTGTAGGTCAACGTGTTTAGAGGAAAGACTACATCATCTCTGTAGGTCAACGTGTTTAGAGGAAAGACTACATCATCTCTGTAGGTCAACGTGTCTAGAGGACAGACTACATCATCTCTGTAGGTCAACGTGTCTAGAGGAAAGACTACATCATCTCTGTAGGTCAACGTGTCTAGAGGAAAGACTACATCATCTCTGTAGGTCAACGTGTCTAGAGGAAAGACTACATCATCTCTGTAGGTCAACGTGTCTAGAGGACAGACTACATCATCTCTGTAGGTCAACGTGTCTATAGGAAAGACTACATCATCTCTGTAGGTCAACGTGTCTAGAGGAAAGACTACATCATCTCTGTAGGTCAACGTGTCTAGAGGACAGACTACATCATCTCTGTAGGTCAACGTGTCTAGAGGACAGACTACATCATCTCTGTAGGTCAATGTGTCTAGAGGAAAGACTACATCATCTATGTAGGTCAACATGTCTAGAGGAAAGACTACATCATCTCTGTAGGTCAACGTGTCTAGAGGACAGACTACATCATCTCTGTAGGTCAACGTGTCTAGAGGAAAGACTACATCATCTCTGTAGGTCAACGTGTCTAGAGGACAGACTACATCATCTCTGTAGGTCAACGTGTCTAGAGGAAAGACTACATCATCTCTGTAGGTCAACATGTCTAGAGGAAAGACTACATCATCTCTGTAGGTCAACATGTCTAGAGGAAAGACTACATCATCTCTGTAGGTCAATGTGTCTATAGGAAAGACTACATCATCTCTGTAGGTCAACGTGTCTAGAGGAAAGACTACATCATCTCTGTAGGTCAATGTGTCTATAGGAAAGACTACATCATCTCTGTAGGTCAACATGTCCAGAGGAAAGACTACATCATCTCTGTAGGTCAACGTGTCTAGAGGACAGACTACATCATCTCTGTAGGTCAATGTGTCTATAGGAAAGACTACATCATCTCTGTAGGTCAACGTGTCTAGAGGACAGACTACATCATCTCTGTAGGTCAATGTGTCTATAGGAAAGACTACATCATCTCTGTAGGTCAACGTGTCCAGAGGAAAGACTACATCATCTATGTAGGTCAACGTGTCTAGAGGAAAGACTACATCATCTCTGTAGGTCAACGTGTCTAGAGGACAGACTACATCATCTCTGTAGGTCAACGTGTCTAGAGGAAAGAATACATCATCTCTGTAGGTCAACGTGTCTAGAGGACAGACTACATCATCTCTGTAGGTCAACGTGTCTAGAGGACAGACTACATCATCTCTGTAGGTCAACGTGTCTAGAGGAAAGGTAAAGACTACATCATCTCTGTAGGTCAACGTGTCTAGAGGAAAGACTACATCATCTCTGTAGGTCAACGTGTCCAGAGGACAGACTACATCATCTCTGTAGGTCAACGTGTCTAGAGGACAGACTACATCATCTCTGTAGGTCAACGTGTCTAGAGGAAAGACTACATCATCTCTGTAGGTCAACGTGTCCAGAGGAAAGACTACATCATCTCTGTAGGTCAACGTGTCTAGAGGAAAGACTACATCATCTCTGTAGGTCAACGTGTCCAGAGGAAAGACTACATCATCTCTGTAGGTCAACGTGTCTAGAGGACAGACTACATCATCTCTGTAGGTCAACGTGTCTAGAGGAAAGGTAAAGACTACATCATCTCTGTAGGTCAACGTGTCTAGAGGACAGACTACATCATCTCTGTAGGTCAACGTGTCCAGAGGAAAGACTACATCATCTCTGTAGGTCAACGTGTCCAGAGGAAAGGTAAAGACTGCATCATCTCTGTAGGTTAACGTGTCTAGAGGAAAGAATACATCATCTCTGTAGGTCAACGTGTCTAGAGGATAGACTACATCATCTCTGTAGGTCAACGTGTCTATAGGAAAGACTACATCATCTCTGTAGGTCAACGTGTCTAGAGGAAAGACTACATCATCTCTGTAGGTCAACGTGTCCAGAGGACAGACTACATCATCTCTGTAGGTCAATGTGTCTAGAGGACAGACTACATCATCTCTGTAGGTCAATGTGTCTAGAGGAAAGACTACATCATCTCTGTAGGTCAACGTGTCTAGAGGACAGACTACATCATCTCTGTAGGTCAACGTGTCTAGAGGAAAGACTACATCATCTCTGTAGGTCAACGTGTCTAGAGGAAAGACTACATCATCTCTGTAGGTCAACGTGTCTAGAGGACAGACTACATCATCTCTGTAGGTCAACGTGTCTAGAGGAAAGACTACATCATCTCTGTAGGTCAACGTGTCTAGAGGAAAGACTATCATCATCTCTGTCAGGTCAACGTGTCAGAGGAAAGACTACATCATCTCTGTAGGTCAACGTGTCTAGAGGAAAGACTACATCATCTCTGTAGGTCAACGTGTCTAGAGGACAGACTACATCATCTCTGTAGGTCAACGTGTCTAGAGGAAAGACTACATCATCTCTGTAGGTCAACGTGTCTAGAGGACAGACTACATCATCTCTGTAGGTCAACGTGTCTAGAGGAAAGACTACATCATCTCTGTAGGTCAACGTGTCTATAGGACAGACTACATCATCTCTGTAGGTCAACGTGTCTAGAGGACAGACTGCATCATCTCTGTAGGTCAACGTGTCTAGAGGAAAGACTACATCATCTCTGTAGGTCAATGTGTCTAGAGGAAAGACTACATCATCTCTGTAGGTCAACGTGTCCAGAGGAAAGACTACATCATCTCTGTAGGTCAACGTGTCTAGAGGAAAGACTACATCATCTCTGTAGGTCAACGTGTCCAGAGGAAAGACTACATCATCTCTGTAGGTCAACGTGTCCAGAGGAAAGACTACATCATCTCTGTAGGTCAACGTGTCCAGAGGAAAGACTACATCATCTCTGTAGGTCAACGTGTCTAGAGGACAGACTACATCATCTCTGTAGGTCAACGTGTCTAGAGGAAAGACTACATCATCTCTGTAGGTCAACGTGTCCAGAGGAAAGACTACATCATCTCTGTAGGTCAACGTGTCTAGGGGAAAGACTACATCATCTCTGTAGGTCAACGTGTCTAGAGGACAGACTACATCATCTCTGTAGGTCAACGTGTCCAGAGGAAAGACTACATCATCTCTGTAGGTCAACGTGTCTAGAGGAAAGACTACATCATCTCTGTAGGTCAACGTTTCTAGAGGAAAGACTACATCATCTCTGTAGGTCAACGTGTCTAGAGGAAAGACTACATCATCTCTGTAGGTCAACGTGTCTAGAGGAAAGACTACATCATCTCTGTAGGTCAACGTGTCCAGAGGAAAGACTACATCATCTCTGTAGGTCAACGTGTCTAGAGGAAAGACTACATCATCTCTGTAGGTCAACGTGTCCAGAGGAAAGACTACATCATCTCTGTAGGTCAACGTGTCTAGAGGACAGACTACATCATCTCTGTAGGTCAATGTGTCTAGAGGAAAGACTACATCATCTCTGTAGGTCAACGTGTCTAGAGGAAAGACTACATCATCTCTGTAGGTCAACGTGTCTAGAGGAAAAACTACATCATCTCTGTAGGTCAACGTGTCTAGAGGACAGACTACATCATCTCTGTAGGTCAACGTGTCCAGAGGAAAGACTACATCATCTCTGTAGGTCAACGTGTCTAGAGGACAGACTACATCATCTCTGTAGGTCAATGTGTCTAGAGGACAGACTACATCATCTCTGTAGGTCAATGTGTCTAGAGGAAAGACTACATCATCTCTGTAGGTCAACGTGTCTAGGGAAAGACTACATCATCTCTGTAGGTCAACGTGTCTAGAGGACAGACTACATCATCTCTGTAGGTCAACGTGTCCAGAGGAAAGACTACATCATCTCTGTAGGTCAACGTGTCTAGAGGAAAGACTACATCATCTCTGTAGGTCAACGTGTCTAGAGGAAAGACTACATCATCTCTGTAGGTCAACGTGTCTAGAGGACAGACTATATCATCTCTGTAGGTCAACGTGTCTAGAGGACAGACTACATCATCTCTGTAGGTCAACGTGTCTAGAGGACAGACTACATCATATCTGTAGGTCAACGTGTCCAGAGGACAGACTATATCATATCTGTAGGTCAACGTGTCTAGAGGACAGACTATATCATCTCTATAGGTCAACGTGTCTAGAGGACAGACTACATCATCTCTGTAGGTCAACGTGTCTAGAGGACAGACTACATCATATCTGTAGGTCAACGTGTCTAGAGGAAAGACTACATCATCTCTGTAGGTCAACGTGTCTAGAGGAAAGACTACATCATCTCTGTAGGTCAACGTGTCTAGAGGACAGACTACATCATCTCTGTAGGTCAACGTGTCTAGAGGACAGACTACATCATCTCTGTAGGTCAACGTGTCTAGAGGAAAGACTACATCATCTCTGTAGGTCAACGTGTCTAGAGGAAAGACTACATCATCTCTGTAGGTCAATGTGTCTAGAGGAAAGACTACATCATCTCTGTAGGTCAACGTGTCTAGAGGAAAGACTACATCATCTCTGTAGGTCAACGTGTCTAGAGGACAGACTACATCATCTCTGTAGGTCAACGTGTCCAGAGGACAGACTACATCATCTCTGTAGGTCAACGTGTCTAGAGGACAGACTACATCATCTCTGTAGGTCAACGTGTCTAGAGGAAAGACTACATCATCTCTGTAGGTCAACGTGTCCAGAGGACAGACTACATCATCTCTGTAGGTCAACGTGTCCAGAGGAAAGACTACATCATCTCTGTAGGTCAACGTGTCTAGAGGACAGACTACATCATCTCTGTAGGTCAACATGTCTAGAGGAAAGACTACATCATCTCTGTAGGTCAACGTGTCTAGAGGAAAGACTACATCATCTCTGTAGGTCAACGTGTCCAGAGGAAAGACTACATCATCTCTGTAGGTCAACGTGTCTAGAGGAAAAACTACATCATCTCTGTAGGTCAACGTGTCCAGAGGACAGACTACATCATCTCTGTAGGTCAACGTGTCTAGAGGACAGACTACATCATCTCTGTAGGTCAACGTGTCTAGAGGAAAGACTACATCATCTCTGTAGGTCAACGTGTCCAGAGGACAGACTACATCATCTCTGTAGGTCAACGTGTCTAGAGGAAAGACTACATTATCTCTGTAGGTCAACGTGTCTAGAGGACAGACTACATCATCTCTGTAAGTCAACGTGTCTAGAGGACAGACTACATCATCTCTGTAGGTCAACGTGTCTAGAGGAAAGACTACATCATCTCTGTAGGTCAACGTGTCTAGAGGAAAGACTACATCATCTCTGTAGGTCAACGTGTCTAGAGGACAGACTACATCATCTCTGTAGGTCAACGTGTCTAGAGGACAGACTACATCATCTCTGTAGGTCAACGTGTCTAGAGGAAAGACTACATCATCTCTGTAGGTCAACGTGTCTAGAGGAAAGACTACATCATCTCTGTAGGTCAACGTGTCTAGAGGACAGACTACATCATCTCTGTAGGTCAACGTGTCTAGAGGAAAGACTACATCATCTCTGTAGGTCAACGTGTCTAGAGGACAGACTACATCATCTCTGTAGGTCAACGTGTCTAGAGGACAGACTACATCATCTCTGTAGGTCAA
Organism: Oncorhynchus keta; assembly: GCF_023373465.1. Lineage (NCBI taxonomy): Eukaryota > Metazoa > Chordata > Actinopteri > Salmoniformes > Salmonidae > Oncorhynchus > Oncorhynchus keta. The sequence goes on along the minus strand of NC_068438.1, from coordinate 54,177,602 downwards.
CGTGTCTAGAGGAAAGACTACATCATCTCTGTAGGTCAACGTGTCCAGAGGACAGACTACATCATCTCTGTAGGTCAACGTGTCCAGAGGAAAGACTACATCATCTCTGTAGGTCAACGTGTCTAGAGGACAGACTACATCATCTCTGTAGGTCAACATGTCTAGAGGAAAGACTACATCATCTCTGTAGGTCAACGTGTCTAGAGGAAAGACTACATCATCTCTGTAGGTCAACGTTTCCAGAGGAAAGACTACATCATCTCTGTAGGTCAACGTGTCTAGAGGAAAGACTACATCATCTCTGTAGGTCAACGTGTCTAGAGGACAGACTACATCATCTCTGTAGGTCAACGTGTCTAGAAGAAAGAATACATCATCTCTGTAGGTCAACGTGTCTAGAGGACAGACTACATCATCTCTGTAGGTCAACGTGTCTAGAGGAAAGAATACATCATCTCTGTAGGTCAACGTGTCCAGAGGACAGACTACATCATCTCTGTAGGTCAACGTGTCCAGAGGACAGACTACATCATCTCTGTAGGTCAACGTGTCTAGAGGACAGACTACATCATCTCTGTAGGTCAACGTGTCTAGAGGAAAGACTACATCATCTCTGTAGGTCAACGTGTCTAGAGGACAGACTACATCATCTCTGTAGGTCAACGTGTCTAGAGGAAAGACTACATCATCTCTGTAGGTCAACGTGTCTAGAGGAAAGACTACATCATCTCTGTAGGTCAACGTGTTTAGAGGAAAGACTACATCATCTCTGTAGGTCAACGTGTCCAGAGGACAGACTACATCATCTCTGTAGGTCAACGTGTCTAGAGGAAAGACTACATCATCTCTGTAGGTCAACGTGTCTAGAGGACAGACTACATCATCTCTGTAGGTCAACGTGTCTAGAGGACAGACTACATCATCTCTGTAGGTCAACGTGTCTAGAGGAAAGACTACATCATCTCTGTAGGTCAACGTGTCTAGAGGAAAGACTACATCATCTCTGTAGGTCAACGTGTCCAGAGGAAAGACTACATCATCTCTGTAGGTCAACGTGTCTAGAGGACAGACTACATCATCTCTGTAGGTCAACGTGTCCAGAGGACAGACTACATCATCTCTGTAGGTCAACGTGTCTAGAGGACAGACTACATCATCTCTGTAGGTCAACGTGTCTAGAGGAAAGACTACATCATCTCTGTAGGTCAACGTGTCTAGAGGAAAGACTACATCATCTCTGTAGGTCAACGTGTCTATAGGACAGACTACATCATCTCTGTAGGTCAACGTGTCTAGAGGAAAGACTACATCATCTCTGTAGGTCAACGTGTCCAGAGGAAAGACTACATCATCTCTGTAGGTCAACGTGTCCAGAGGAAAGGTAAAGACTGCATCATCTCTGTAGGTTAACGTGTCTAGAGGAAAGGTAAAGACTGCATCATCTCTGTAGGTCAACGTGTCTAGAGGAAAGACTACATCATCTCTGTAGGTCAACGTGTCTAGGGGTTTTTGTACATCTCCTAAATCCTACTGTGTGTTTTGATGACTATGCTTGAGCTGGCAAGTTGTCTTTCTCCTAGTAATCTCTGAAAGCTGGTTGCTATTTTCAAAGATAAAAAGCAAGAATAAAAGAGCAGTTTCAGCAAGAATACGGGGTCACTATATCAAAAGTACCGAATAATTTGTCAATCAGACTGTGAGGCTCAGAAGTACCTGTCAGTTCTCTGCTATACCAGCCAGCCAACACGATCTGTCGTCTCCTGTAAATAGCCCACCCATTTTCACCTACCTCATCCCCACACTGTTTTTATTTATTTACTTTTCTGCTCTTTTGCACACCAATATCTCTACCTGTACATGACCATCTGATCATTTATCACTCCAGTGTTAATCTGCAAAATTGTAATTATTCGCCTACCTCCTCATGCCTTTTGCACACATTGTATATAGACTCCCCTTTTTTTCTACTGTGTTATTGACTTGCTAATTGTTTACTCCATGTGTAACTCTGTGTTGTCTGTTCACACTGCTTTGCTTTATCTTGGTCCAGGTCGCAGTAGTAAATGAGAACTTGTTCTCAACTAGCCTACCTGGTTAAATAAAGGTGTTCTCAACTAGCCTACCTGGTTAAATAAAGGTATTCTCAACTAGCCTACCTGGTTAAATAAAGGTGTTCTCAACTAGCCTACCTGGTTAAATAAAGGTGTTCTCAACTAGCCTACCTGGTTAAATAAAGGTATTCTCAACTAGCCTACCTGGTTAAATAAAGGTGTTCTCAACTAGCCTACCTGGTTAAATAAAGGTATTCTCAACTAGCCTACCTGGTTAAATAAAGGTGTTCTCAACTAGCCTACCTGGTTAAATAAAGGTGTTCTCAACTAGCCTACCTGGTTAAATAAAGGTGTTCTCAACTAGCCTACCTGGTTAAATAAAGGTATTCTCAACTAGCCTACCTGGTTAAATAAAGGTGAAATATATATATATATTTTTAAACACCACCCCACCTACCCCTACCCCTACTCCCCACACCCCCCACCAACACCCTGACCTCCCCAACCAACAGATACATTTCATCTCACAAAGCTGTGCCGGGTTAGGGTTGGGTAGGAGCAAAACCACGTCACAAGTCAAAACATCTGTCAGAGGGGTATAATTGGGTTCATTAGCGGCTCCAGACGGAGTTTCAAATTACAGCCCTCAATAATTAATTGCACTTGAAATTAAATATATTTTCTCATCAGTGTTTAATTAAACATGGGCTCTGTCCCAGATGATAACCTATTCCCAATAGTGCACTCCTTTTGAGCCCTTCAAGAGCCCTATGGGCCCTGGGCCAAACAAAAGAAGAAGACAAAAGAGCACTTCATAGGGAATAGGGCGGCATTTGTGACAGACTCATTGTCTGCTCGTTCTTGATTGGAAAGCCAGATTCTCAGGGTGAGGTTTCCAGACGTGTTTACTTGGGGTGTGTGTGTGTGTGTGTGTGTGTGTGTGTGTGTGTGTGTGTGTGTGTGTGTGTGTGTGTGTGTGTGTGTGTGTGTGTGTGTGTGTGTGTGTGTGTGTGTGTGTGTGTGTGTGTGTGTGTGTGTGTAGACTCAGATTTTGGGGAGGTTTGTCATTGCATCAGGTGGTTAAAATGCATCAGGGCTGGTGTTCTTCGTCTCGTGGCCAGGTCACTAAAGTTATACATTTAGACCCACATGGCTAATGTTTACATGCTCAGATACGGGCATATCCAGTCAGCATCCGCCCAACGTCCAGCTATAGAGAGAGTCACTCAACCTCATCTCAGTAACGCAGCTACACTACTAATACAACTACTAGCTGTAGTATAACACCCCCCCACCCAATTCAGCCTGCTAGCTATAGTATAACCCCCCCCACCCAATTCAGCCTGCTAGCTATAGTATAACCCCCCCCCACCCAATTCAGCCTGCTAGCTATAGTATAACCCCCCACCCAATTCAGCCTGCTAGCTATAGTATAACCACCCCCCACCCAATTCAGCCTGCTAGCTGTAGTATGACCCCCCACCACCAAATTCAGCCTGCTAGCATTATAGTATAAGCCCCCCCCACCCAATTCAGCATGGTAGCTGTAGTATAACCCCCACCCCCCACCAAATTCAGCCTGCAAGCTGTAGTATAACCCCCCCCACCCCCACCCAATTCAGCCTGCTAGCTATAGTATAACCCCCACCCCCCACCCAATTCAGCCTGCTAGCTATAGTATAACCCCCCCCCAACCCCCTACCCAATTCAGCCTGCTAGCTATAGTATAACCCCCTCCACCCCCACCCAATTCAGCCTGCTAGCTATAGTATAACCCCCCACCCCCCACCCAATTCAGCCTGCTAGCTATAGTATAACCCCCCCCACCCAATTCAGCCTGCTAGCTATAGTATAACCCCCCCCACCACACAATTGAGCTACCCCTAGAACTATAATCCAGGTCATTAACGTGAACAGCCAGCAGGGAGAGGAGTCTACATCATTAATGTGAACAGCCAGCAGGGAGAGGAGTCTACATCATTAATGTGAACAGCCAGCAGGGAGAGGAGTCTACATCATTAACGTGAACAGCCAGCAGGGAGAGGAGTCTACATCATTAACGTGAACAGCCAGCAGGGAGAGGAGTCTACATCATTAATGTGAACAGCCAGCAGGGAGAGGAGTCTACATCATTAATGTGAACAGCCAGCACGGAGAGGAGTCTACATCATTAACGTGAACAGCCAGCACGGAGAGGAGTCTACATCATTAACGTGAACAGCCAGCAGGGAGAGGAGTCTACATCATTAATGTGAACAGCCAGCAGGGAGAGGAGTCTACATCATTAATGTGAACAGCCAGCAGGGAGAGGAGTCTACATCATTAATGTGAACAGCCAGCAGGGAGAGGAGTCTACATCATTAACGTGAACAGCCAGCAGGGAGAGGAGTCTACATCATTAATGTGAACAGCCAGCAGGGAGAGGAGTCTACATCATTAATGTGAACAGCCAGCAGGGAGAGGAGTCTACATCATTAACGTGAACAGCCAGCAGGGAGAGGAGTCTACATCATTAACGTGAACAGCCAGCAGGGAGAGGAGTCTACATCATTAACGTGAACAGCCAGCAGGGAGAGGAGTCTACATCATTAATGTGAACAGCCAGCAGGGAGAGGAGTCTACATCATTAATGTGAACAGCCAGCAGGGAGAGGAGTCTACATCATTAATGTGAACAGCCAGCAGGGAGAGGAGTCTACATCATTAATGTGAACAGCCAGCAGGGAGAGGAGTCTACATCATTAACGTGAACAGCCAGTAGGGAGAGGAGTCTACATCATTAATGTGAACAGCCAGCAGGGAGAGGAGTCTACATCATTAACGTGAACAGCCAGCAGGGAGAGGAGTCTACATCATTAACGTGAACAGCCAGCAGGGAGAGGAGTCTACATCATTAACGTGAACAGCCAGCAGGGAGAGGAGTCTACATCATTAATGTGAACAGCCAGCAGGGAGAGGAGTCTACATCATTAATGTGAACAGCCAGCAGGGAGAGGAGTCTACATCATTAATGTGAACAGCCAGCAGGGAGAGGAGTCTACATCATTAATGTGAACAGCCAGCAGGGAGAGGAGTCTACATCATTAACGTGAACAGCCAGTAGGGAGAGGAGTCTACATCATTAATGTGAACAGCCAGCAGGGAGAGGAGTCTACATCATTAACGTGAACAGCCAGCAGGGAGAGGAGTCTACATCATTAATGTGAACAGCCAGCAGGGAGAGGAGTCTACATCATTAATGTGAACAGCCAGCAGGGAGAGGAGTCTACATCATTAATGTGAACAGCCAGCAGGGAGAGGAGTCTACATCATTAATGTGAACAGCCAGCAGGGAGAGGAGTCTACATCATTAATGTGAACAGCCAGCACGGAGAGGAGTCTACATCATTAATGTGAACAGCCAGCAGGGAGAGGAGTCTACATCATTAATGTGAACAGCCAGCAGGGAGAGGAGTCTACATCATTAATGTGAACAGCCAGCAGGGAGAGGAGTCTACATCATTAATGTGAACAGCCAGCAGGGAGAGGAGTCTACATCATTAATGTGAACAGCCAGCAGGGAGAGGAGTCTACATCATTAATGTGAACAGCCAGCACGGAGAGGAGTCTACATCATTAATGTGAACAGCCAGCAGGGAGAGGAGTCTACATCATTAATGTGAACAGCCAGCAGGGAGAGGAGTCTACATCATTAACGTGAACAGCCAGCAGGGAGAGGAGTCTACATCATTAATGTGAACAGCCAGCAGGGAGAGGAGTCTACATCATTAATGTGAACAGCCAGCAGGGAGAGGAGTCTACATCATTAATGTGAACAGCCAGCAGGGAGAGGAGTCTACATCATTAATGTGAACAGCCAGCAGGGAGAGGAGTCTACATCATTAACGTGAACAGCCAGCAGGGAGAGGAGTCTACATCATTAATGTGAACAGCCAGCAGGGAGAGGAGTCTACATCATTAATGTGAACAGCCAGCAGGGAGAGGAGTCTACATCATTAACGTGAACAGCCAGCAGGGAGAGGAGTCTACATCATTAATGTGAACAGCCAGCAGGGAGAGGAGTCTACATCATTAATGTGAACAGCCAGCAGGGAGAGGAGTCTACATCATTAATGTGAACAGCCAGCAGGGAGAGGAGTCTACATCATTAATGTGAACAGCCAGCAGGGAGAGGAGTCTACATCATTAATGTGAACAGCCAGCAGGGAGAGGAGTCTACATCATTAATGTGAACAGCCAGCAGGGAGAGGAGTCTACATCATTAATGTGAACAGCCAGCAGGGAGAGGAGTCTACATCATTAATGTGAACAGCCAGCAGGGAGAGGAGTCTACATCATTAATGTGAACAGCCAGCAGGGAGAGGAGTCTACATCATTAATGTGAACAGCCAGCAGGGAGAGGAGTCTACATCATTAATGTGAACAGCCAGCAGGGAGAGGAGTCTACATCATTAATGTGAACAGCCAGCAGGGAGAGGAGTCTACATCATTAATGTGAACAGCCAGCAGGGAGAGGAGTCTACATCATTAACGTGAACAGCCAGCAGGGAGAGGAGTCTACATCATTAATGTGAACAGCCAGCAGGGAGAGGAGTCTACATCATTAATGTGAACAGCCAGCAGGGAGAGGAGTCTACATCATTAATGTGAACAGCCAGCAGGGAGAGGAGTCTACATCATTAATGTGAACAGCCAGCAGGGAGAGGAGTCTACATCATTAACGTGAACAGCCAGCAGGGAGAGGAGTCTACATCATTAATGTGAACAGCCAGCAGGGAGAGGAGTCTACATCATTAATGTGAACAGCCAGCAGGGAGAGGAGTCTACATCATTAATGTGAACAGCCAGCAGGGAGAGGAGTCTACATCATTAATGTGAACAGCCAGCAGGGAGAGGAGTCTACATCATTAATGTGAACAGCCAGCAGGGAGGGAACTAAACCACCAATGTTCTGAATGATAAGTGAAATCATTACACACGATCCAGGCAATGAAGAGAGAAATTAATAATCAGTTGAGCCTTTTGGGAAGAAATATAAATGTGGATGAGTTATGGTATGGAGACTGACTCAGCTAGGATGAGTTATGGTATGGAGACTGACTCAGCTAGGATGTGTTATGGTATGGAGACTGACTCAGCTAGGATGAGTTATGGTATGGAGACTGACTCAGCTAGGATGAGTTATGGTATGGAGACTGACTCAGCTAGGATGAGTTATGGTATGGAGACTGACTCAGCTAGGATGAGTTATGGTATGGAGACTGACTCAGCTAGGATGTGTTATGGTATGGAGACTGACTCAGCTAGGATGTGTTATGGTATGGAGACTGACTCAGCTAGGATGTGTTATGGTATGGAGACTGACTCAGCTAGGATGAGTTATGGTATGGAGACTGACTCAGCTAGGATGAGTTATGGTATGGAGACTGACTCAGCTAGGATGTGTTATGGTATGGAGACTGACTCAGCTAGGATGAGTTATGGCTGTCTACGTCTCCTCCTCGCGAAGGATGAGTGACTAGGCTTCTGCTGAATAAAACTCGTGTTCCCTTCTCCCTGCGAGATTGAATTTAACGACAATGTTACAATCTCTATGTTAAACAGGTGCTGCTGTACATACCGGCATTCACATGCATACTACCTGGTCAAATAATTTAAAATAACTTGCTGTCATCTACCAGCACCTGTCTGTCTGTCTGTCTGTCTGTCTGTCTGTCTGTCTGTCTGTCTGTCTGTCTGTCTGTCTGTCTGTCTGTCTGTC
>NC_068438.1:54159791-54167291 GCF_023373465.1 Oncorhynchus keta | reverse complement strand
GTGGACACGTGGTGGAAGGGAATGTAGGACAGGTGGATAGGGGAAGGGAGAGGTGGGAAGGAAAAGGGAGGTGGATAAGGAGAGGAGGGGAGAGGAGAGGAGAGGTGGGAAGGAAAAGGGAGGTGGATAAGGAGAGGAGGGGAGAGGAGAGGGAGAGGAGAGGAGAGGTGAGGAGGGGAGAGGAGAGGACAGGAGAGGAGAGGAGAGGAGGGGAGAGGTGAGGTGAGGAGAGGGAGGAGAGGAGAGGAGAGGAGAGGAGGGGAGAGGAGGGAGAGGATAGGAGAGGAGGGGAGAGGAGAGGAGGGGAGGGGAGAGGAGGGGAGAGGAGAGGAGAGGAGAGGAGAGGAGAGCAGAGGAGAGGAGAGGAGAGGAGAGGAGGGGAGGGGAGAGGAGAGGTGAGGTGAGGTGAGGAGAGGAGAGGAGAGGAGAGGAGAGGAGAGGAGGGGAGGGGAGAGGTGAGGTGAGGAGAGGAGGGGAGGGGAGGGGAGGGGAGAGGAGAGGAGAGGAGAGGAGAGGAGAGGAGAGGAGAGGAGAGGAGAGGAGAGGAGAGGAGAGGAGAGGAGAGGAGAGGAGAGGAGAGGAGAGGAGAGGAGAGGAGAGGGAGGGGAGAGGAGAGGGAGAAGAGAAGAGAAGAGAGGAGAAGAGAGGAGAGGAGAGGAGAGTAGAGGAGAGGAGGGGAGGGGGGGGGAGGGGAGAGGAGAGGAGGGGAGAAGAGAAGAGAAGAGAAGAGAAGAGAAGAGAAGAGAGGAGAGGAGAGGAGAGAGGAGAGGAGAGGTGAGGTGAGGTGAGGAGAAAAAGGGAGGGAAGGGAAAGAAGGATGAGGCAGAGGAGAGGAGAGGAGAGAGAGGAGAGGAGAGGAGAGAGAGGAGAGGAGAGGAGAGGAGAGGAGAGAGAGGAGACGAGAGGAGAGGAGAGGAGAGGAGAGGAGAGAGAGGAGAGGAGAGGAGAGGAGAGGAGAGGAGAGGAGAGGAGAGGAGAGGAGAGGAGAGGAGAGGAGAAGAGAGGAGAGGAGAGGAGAACAGAGGAGAGGAGAGGAGAGGAGAACAGAGGAGAGGAGAGGAGAAGAGAAGAGAAGAGAGGAGAGGAGAGGAGAGGAGAGGAGAAGAGAGGAGAGGAGAGGAGAGGAGAGGAGAGGAGAGGAGAACAGAGGAGAGGAGAGGAGAGGAGAGGAGAGGAGAGGAGAGGAGAGGAAATGAGAGGAGAGGAGAGGAGAGGAGAAGAGAAGAGAAGAGGAGATGAGAGGAGAGGAGAGGAGAGGAGAGGAGAGGAGAGGAGAGGAGAGGAGAGGAGAGGAGAGGTTGACTCACCGATGAAGTAGGCAAGCAGAAACACCAGGGTGACGGAGGTGAGGATGGCGCTGAGAGCCGCACATTTCCAGTTGCAGTGCTTGTAGGGCTTCTTCAGGCCGAACGCCGGTCTGGAGAAGGTGTTTCTGGGTAACGGTCGAGGTGGCGGGGAGTAGACCGTGCTGGAGGTCAAAGGGTAACCCGGTGACGTCGTACAATACATTGGAGACGTCCCCCCTGGCTTAAACAGGAAGTGCCTACGGAAAGGAGACAGTCTCTCAGAGTCGCTGTTCTTCCTGTTCCAGAGGACTAAACTTTACATCTGTGTGTGTAGCTCTGTCCGCAGTTCTTTAGACCACATTGATGTCAATGGGACATTTGCACTAAAACCATGAGTTATACACACAGACGTGAAGATAGGATTCATCCCAGGGAAAGGCATTTTATCCCATCCTTACATAACCTTATATAGACATAATTATCAAACCCGAGGAGTGAAGGGGAAGTCCCTTTTTACTGGTCAGTAACTCTTTCTGCTGTTGCCATAGCCACTCGGCGGCTAGGTTACCAAGAACGCTCGGGAAAACGCTCCGAACAGAGCGGGGCGTTTTGTCCAATCGAAACCGGGGATCAATATAAAATGTAATTTACAGCACTAGTGACCGCAGCAGGCCTCCTGTTTATTCATGACCCTGTCGTAAATTCACTCTCCGTGTGTCAGAGGATCACTCCACACTCTTGTGTCCCAAATCATACCCGATTCCCATATGCAGTGCACTACTTTAGACCCCCGGGGGCATAGAGCTCTGGTCAGAAGGTGTACACTATAAGGCTGCAATTTGGGACGGAGACTGCTGTATAAATATATAGTCTGCTGAAGCTGAGGATAATGCATTGCATAGGAGTGTGAGCAGCCGGGTTGTATTAGTCGAGGGCACGGTTTCTTCTTGGTACGGTGCACAGTACGTACTCTACACCCAGCGGCCCCACGACGGTTTGGCATGTTTACGGGGCGTTACCACAAGAGATGATGTAAATGGTATTATTGTATGAAGTCCCTGGAAACACGTTTTATGGAACAGACGTTCGACCAGACGTTCGCTGTTTGAAAGCAACCCGATCACATCGCGTGAAGTGTATTCGTCGCGTTAGTCACGTTAATGTCATCCCGACGTACCACGCAACGTCAGTGTCTGAGACCAAATTGAGTTAGGCGTTAAATGATTAGCAGCGGCTCTACATTCGAAGGGGGTTGACGGTGACGTCACGATGCACAAAGTGTCGCGTGCAAAGCCCGATCAAGATCCAACTGTAATCGTCGCGGTGACGCAGCCAGACGGAGCACGAGATAGTGAGCGCCATGCAACATACCCGTCGTTGTACGGGGCAGCCTCCCTGCGTTCGGGACCCAGAATGTCCATCTCTATAGGGTAGTCCTGTAAAGTCTCTAGGAATGCCTGCTTTGCTACGTTTCTACACATCAGGACATGGAGACATGGAGATGAAGCAGACATGAGTGAGACGTGAACAAACATGCGTTCCATACTGAAATACAGATGCAAGACAACAAGAATGTGATCACCAAACAACAACCAACAACGAAAGGAGAGCCGCAAAGACAACGTAATCAAAAACCCTTGTGGAACTATTCTAGTGTAGGCATTGTTAGAACGTCTAGAGAATGTCTAGATAACATCTAGAGAGCGTCTAGAGAAGGTCTAGAGAGTGTCTAGAGAACATCTAGAGAATGTCTAGAGAACGTCTAGAGAATGTCTAGATAACATCTAGAGAGTGTCTAGAGAATGTCTAGAGAACTTCTAGAGAACGTCTAGAGAACATCTATAGAACATCCAGATAACATCTAGAGAGCATGTAGAGAACGTCTCCTTCCCTCCGACTCCCCCTGGGGAATCTTCATACCTGGTATTGTACGAGCCCTGCCCTTCTCTGCACGCGTCCTGTTCTTCTCTGATAAACATTAGAGTATTCTGGCTCCTTCATGGGGTCGAGGAAGTGAGAAGAAACACAATGTCAGGACTTAGTATTACTGTAATAATCTCCAACATACTATAACACTTCATCACTTTATAATGCCTGTTCTGTACATTTCATTCATAATACTGTGTTATAGACGATACCTTCCTTGCTGACATTAAAAGAGAATGGCAAGCTCAACAAATATGTGTGTTCTATTCAGAGTCACGTAACACATCCTGAAATAATGTGATTGGTCGGCTCCCTGCACCATAGAGAGTAGAACATGGTCCATAAGGGAATACTGTAGGTACAATGCAGATGGAAGAAATGAACCATCCACATGCAATGTCACGGTGCAGGGCAGGTTGAGACTGGGGTTGAGACTGGGGTTGAGACTGGAGCTGAGACTGGAGCTGAGACTGGAGCTGAGACTGGAGCTGAGACTGGAGTTGAGACTGGGGTTGAGACTGGGGTTGAGACTGGAGCTGAGACTGGAGCTGAGACTGGAGCTGAGACTGGGGTTGAGACTGAGACTGGGGCTGAGACTTGAGACTGGGGCTTGAGACTGGAGCTGAGACTGGAGCTGAGACTGGAGCTGAGACTGGAGTTGAGACTGGAGCTGAGACTGGAGCTGAGACTGGGGCTGAGACTGGGGTTGAGACTGGAGCTGAGAATGGAGCTGAGACTGGAGCTGAGACTGGAGTTGAGCCTGTATTTGAGACTGGAGCTGAGACTGGAGCTGAGACTGTATTTGAGACTGTGGCTGAGACTGTATTTGAGACTGGAGCTGAGACGAGAGCTGAGACTGGAGGTGAGACTGGAGCTGAGACTAGAGCTGAGACTTGAGCTCAGACTGAAGCTCAGACTGGGGCTGAGACTGGAGCTGAGACTGGAGGTGAGACTGGAGCTGAGACTGGAGCTGAGACTGGAGCTGAGACTGGAGCTGAGACTGGAGGTGAGACTGGAGCTGAGACTGGGGCTGAGACAGCTGAGACAGGAGGTGAGACTGGAGCTGAGACTGGGGCTGACTGGGGCTGAGACAGGAGGTGAGACTGGAGGTGAGGGTGAGACTGGGGCTGAGACTGGGGCTGAGACTGGAGCTGAGACTGGAGCTGAGACTGGAGGTGAGACTGGAGCTGAGACTGGGGCTGAGACTGGAGGCTGAGACTGGAGCTGAGACTGGAGGTGAGACTGGGGCTGACTGGGGCTGAGAATGGAGCTGAGACTGTATTTGAGACTGGAGCTGAGCCTGGAGCTGAGACTGGAGTTGAGACTGGAGCTGAGACTGGAGCTGAGACTGTATTTGAGACTGGAGCTGAGACTGTATTTGAGACTGGAGCTGAGGAGAGCTGAGACTGGAGCTGAGACTGGAGCTGAGACTAGAGCTGAGACTGAGCTCAGACTGGAGCTGAGACTGGGGCTGAGACTGGAGCTGAGACTGGAGCTGAGACTGAGCTGAGATTGGAGCTGAGACTGGATTTGAGACTGGAGGTGAGACTGGAGTGAGACTGGAGCTGAGACTGTAGCTGATACTGGGGCTGAGACAGGAGGTGAGACTGGAGCTGAGACTGGAGGTGAGACTGGGGCTGAGACTGGAGCTGAGACTGGGGCTGACTGGGGCTGAGACAGGAGGTGAGACTGGAGCTGAGACTGGAGGTGAGACTGGAGGTGAGACTGGAGCTGAGACTGGAGCTGAGACTGGAGGTGAGACTGGGGTGAGACTGGAGCTGAGACTGGAGGTGAGACTGGAGCTGAGACTGGGGCTGAGACTGGGGCTGAGACTGGAGGTGAGACTGGGGCTGAGACTGGAGGTGAGACTGGAGCTGAGACTGGGGCTGAGACAGGAGCTGAGACTGGAGCTGAGACTGGAGGTGAGACTGGGGCTGAGACTGGGGCTGAGACTGGAGCTGAGACTGGAGGTGAGACTGGAGGTGAGACTGGAGCTGAGACTGGAGCTGAGACTGGAGCTGAGACTGGGGCTGAGACTGGAGGTGAGACTGGAGCTGAGACTGGGGCTGAGACTGGGGCTGAGACTGGGGCTGAGACTGGGGCTGAGACTGGGGCTGAGACTGGGGCTGAGACTGGAGCTGAGACTGGAGCTGAGACTGGAGGTGAGACTGGGGCTGAGACTGGGGATGAGACTAGAGGTGAGACTGGAGCTGAGACTGGAGGCGAGACTGGAGCTGAGACTGGAGCTGAGACTGGAGCTGAGACGGGAGCTGAGACTGGGGCTGAGACTGGAGGTGAGACTGGGGCTGAGACTGGAGCTGAGACTGGAGCTGAGACTGGAGCTGAGACTGGAGGTGAGACTGGAGCTGAGACTGGAGCTGAGACTGGAGCTGAGACTGGAGGTGAGACTGGAGCTGAGACTGGAGCTGAGACGGGAGCTGAGACTGGAGCTGAGACTGGAGGTGAGACTGGAGCTGAGACTGGAGCTGAGACTGGAGCTGAGACTGGAGGAGACTGGGGCTGAGACTGGAGGTGAGACTGGGGCTGAGACTGGAGCTGAGACTGGAGCTGAGACTGGAGCTGAGACTGGAGGTGAGACTGGAGCTGAGACTGGAGCTGAGACTGGAGCTGAGACTGGAGCTGAGACTGGAGGTGAGACTGGAGCTGAGACTGGAGCTGAGACTGGAGCTGAGACTGGAGCTGAGACTGGAGGTGAGACTGGAGCTGAGACTGGAGCTGAGACTGGAGCTGAGACGGGAGCTGAGACTGGAGCTGAGACTGGAGCTGAGACTGGAGCTGAGACTGGAGCTGAGACTGGAGCTGAGACTGGAGCTGAGACTGGAGCTGAGACTGGAGGTGAGACTGGAGCTGAGACTGGAGCTGAGACTGGAGCTGAGACTGGAGCTGAGACTGGAGCTGAGACTGGAGCAAGTGAAACATTGTGTTGTTGTGTTTTTGGGCCCATGGCATGGTGCTCCAGGCCACTAGCGAGGTCTGTTGGTTGGCATGGTGCTCCAGGCCACTAGCGAGGTCTGTTAGTTGGCATGGTGCTCCAGGCTGCGAGGGAGGTCTGTTGGTTGTCTCACAAACCCCTCGCTCCGGGGACCAGATTACATTTTTTATAAAGCGAGAGAGAGACAGAGAGACAGAGAGAAAGAGGGAGAGGAAACCGAGAGCGAGAGAGAGAGAGATAAGGCGAGAGAGAGAGGAGAGAGAGAGGAGAGAGAGAAGAGAGAGAAGAGAGAGAGAGGGGAAACCGAGAGAGAGAGAGAGAGAGAGAGAGAGAGAGAGAGAGGAGAGAGGAGCGAGAGAGGAGAGAGAGAGGAGAGAGAGAGAGGAGAGAGAGAGGAGAGAGGAGAGAGAGAGAGAGGAGAGAGAGAGAGAGGAGAGAGAGGAGAGGATAGAGGACAGAGAGGAGAAGGAGAAGAGAGGGGAGAGGAGAGAGGATAGAGAGGAGAGCGAGAGATGAGAGGACCATTCTAATGCTTTTAAACAAGTTAAAATGACAGTCGATGTGGATATTACTAATGGTTGGATATTACTAATGGTTGGATATTACTAATGGTTGGATTTTACTAATGGTTGGATATTACTAATGGTTGGATTTTACTAATGGTTGGATATTACTAATGGTTGGATATTACTAATGGTTGGATATTACTAATGGTTGGATATTACTAATGGTTGGATATTACTAATGGTTGGATATTACTAATGGTTGGATATTACTAATGGTTGGATATTACTAATGGTTGGATTTGACTAATGGTTGGATATTACTAATGGTTGGATATTACTAATGGTTGGATATTACTAATGGTTGGATATTACTAATGGTTGGATATTACTAATGGTTGGATATGGATAAGAGCGTCTACTAATGGTTGGATATTACTAATGGTTGGATATTACTAATGGTTGGATATTACTAATGGTTGGATATTACTAATGGTTGGATATTACTAATGGTTGGATATGACTAATGGTTGGATATGACTAATGGTTGGATATTACGAATGGTTGGATATTACTAATGGTTGGATATTACTGATGGTTGGATATTACTAATGGTTGGATATGACTAATGGTTGGATATTACTAATGGTTGGATATTACTAATGGTTGGATATTACTAATGGTTGGATATTACTAATGGTTGGATATTACTAATGGTTGGATATTACTAATGGTTGGATATTACTAATGGTTGGATATTACTAATGGTTGGATATTACTAATGGTTGGATATTACTAATGGTTGGATATTACTAATGGTTGGATATTACTA
>NC_068438.1:54144791-54154791 GCF_023373465.1 Oncorhynchus keta | reverse complement strand
ACTGACAGAGAGTCAGACTGACTGACTGACTGACTGACTAAGAGACAGACTGGCTGACTGACTGACTGACTAAGAGACTGACTAACTGACTGACTGACTAAGAGTCAGACTGACTGACTAAGAGACAGACTAGACTGACTGACTGACTAAGAGACAGACTGACTGACTGACTAAGAGACAGACTAGACTGACTGACTGACTGACTGACTAAGAGATAGACTGACTGACTAAGAGACAGACAGACTGACTGACTAAGAGACAGACTGACTGACTGAGAGACAGACTGACTGACTGACTGACTAAGAGATAGACTGACTGACTAAGAGACAGACTGACTGACTGACTAAGAGACAGACTGACTGACTGACTGACTATGAGACAGACTGACTGACTGACTGACTAAGAGACAGACTGACTGACTGACTGACTGACAGAGAGACTGACTGACTGACAGAGAGACTGACTGACTGACAGAGATTCAGACTGACTGACCGACTGACTGACAGACTGACTGACTGACTAAGAGACAGACTGACTGACTGACAGAGAGACTGACTGACTGACAGAGATTCAGACTGACTGACCGACTGACTGACAGACTGACTGACTAAGAGTCAGACTGACTGACTGACTAAGAGACAGACTGACTGAGTGACTGACTGAGAGACAGACTGACTGACTGGCTGACTGACTGACTGACTAAGAGACAGACTGACTGACTGACAGAGAGACTGACTGACTGACTGACTAAGAGACAGACTGACTGAGAGACAGACTGACTGAGAGACGGAGAGACTGACTGACTGACTGACTGACTGACTGAGAGACAGACGGATTGACTAAGAGACAGACTGACTAAGAGACATTGAGGAGCAGCTAAAGACCACACACCTCTTCAGAGCAACACTCGTCAGCTCTACTTCACACCATGAGGATCTCCTAGCCAGACACCATGAGGATCTCCTAGCCAGACACCATGAGGATCTCCTAGCCAGACACCATGAGGATCTCCTAGCCAGACACCATGAGGATCTCCTAGCCAGACACCATGAGGATCTCCTAGCCAGACACCATGAGGATCTCCTAGCCAGACACCATGAGGATCTCCTAGCCAGACACCATGAGGATCTCAGGAGCCAGGAGGAGCAGACCAGAACAGAGCCACTTCACCACAGCTCTGCTTCACACCATGAGGATCTCCTTATAATGGGATGGCCTCATACCTCAGTTATATTATGGTATTATAATGGGATGGCCTCATACCTCAGTCATATTATGGTATTATAATGGGATGGCCTCATACCTCAGTCATATTATGGTATTATAATGGGATGGCCTCATACCTCAGTCACATTATGGTATTATAATGGGATGGCCTCATACCTCAGTCATATTATGGTATTATAATGGGATGGCCTCATACCTCAGTCACATTATGGTATTATAATGGGATGGCCTCATACCTCAGTCATATTATGGTATTATAATGGGATGGCCTCATACCTCAGTCATATTATGGTATTATAATGGGATGGCCTCATACCTCAGTCATATTATGGTATTATAATGGGATGGCCTCATACATCAGTCATATTATGGTATTATAATGGACAGCAGGCTGTAAGAGGAAGCTGATTTCATTCAACCATTAGGCCAACATGTCCACACATTATGTAATGTTTAGGGACAGGAGTGATCCATGATCACGTGACCTGACAAGGCAAACTCTAGGATCAAGTTAAAAGCTGAAGGTTCATAACTAGGGCCCAGAGAATTTCCTGACTAGGTTACACGATCAAGGAACAACTCCAGTCCCTGGTCATTCTATATCAGGCGTCTCCAACTCCAGTCCTGGTCATTCTATATCAGGGGTCTCCAACTCCAGTCCTGGTCATTCTATATCAGGGGTCTCCAACTCCAGTCCTGGTCATTCTATATCAGGGGTCTCTAACTCCAGTCCCTGGTCATTCTATATCAGGGGTCTCCAACTCCAGTCCTGGTCATTCTATATCAGGGGTCTCTAACTCCAGTCCTGGTCATTCTATATCAGGCGTCTCTAACTCCAGTCCTGGTCATTCTATATCAGGGGTCTCCAACTCCAGTCCTGGTCATTCTATATCAGGGGTCTCTAACTCCAGTCCTGGTCATTCTATATCAGGGGTCTCTAACTCCAGTCCTGGTCATTCTATATCAGGGGTCTCCAACTCCAGTCCCTGGTCATTCTATATCAGGTGTCTCCAACTCCAGTCCCTGGTCATTCTATATCAGGGGTCTCTAACTCCAGTCCCTGGTCATTCTATATCAGGGGTCTCCAACTCCAGTCCTGGTCATTCTATATCAGGGGTCTCCAACTCCGGTCCCTGGTCATTCTATATCAGGGTCTCCAACTCCAGTCCTGGTCATTCTATATCAGGGGTCTCCAACTCCAGTCCCTGGTCATTCTATATCAGGGGTCTCCAACTCCAGTCCCTGGTCATTCTATATCAGGGGTCTCTAACTCCAGTCCTGGTCATTCTATATCAGGGGTCTCTAACTCCAGTCCTGGTCATTCTATATCAGGTGTCTCCAACTCCAGTCCTGGTCATTCTATATCAGGGGTCTCCAACTCCAGTCCTGGTCATTCTATATCAGGTGTCTCCAACTCCAGTCCCTGGTCATTCTATATCAGGGGTCTCCAACTCAGGTCCCTGGTCATTCTATATCAGGCGTCTCTAACTCCAGTCCCTGGTCATTCTATATCAGGGGTCTCTAACTCCAGTCCCTGGTCATTCTATATCAGGGGTCTCCAACTCCAGTCCCTGGTCATTCTATATCAGGGGTCTCCAACTCCAGTCCTGGTCATTCTATATCAGGGGTCTCCAACTCCAGTCCTGGTCATTCTATATCAGGGGTCTCTAACTCCAGTCCCTGGTCATTCTATATCAGGGGTCTCTAACTCCAGTCCTGGTCATTCTATATCAGGCGTCTCCAACTCCAGTCCCTGGTCATTCTATATCAGGCGTCTCTAACTCCAGTCCCTGGTCATTCTATATCAGGGGTCTCCAACTCCAGTCCCTGGTCATTCTATATCAGGCGTCTCTAACTCCAGTCCCTGGTCATTCTATATCAGGGGTCTCCAACTCCAGTCCCTGGTCATTCTATATCAGGCGTCTCTAACTCCAGTCCCTGGTCATTCTATATCAGGGGTCTCCAACTCCAGTCCTGGTCATTCTATATCAGGCGTCTCTAACTCCAGTCCCTGGTCATTCTATATCAGGGGTCTCTAACTCCAGTCCTGGTCATTCTATATCAGGTGTCTCTAACTCCAGTCCTGGTCATTCTATATCAGGGGTCTCCAACTCCAGTCCCTGGTCATTCTATATCAGGGGTCTCCAACTCCAGTCCCTGGTCATTCTATATCAGGGGTCTCTAACTCCAGTCCTGGTCATTCTATATCAGGTGTCTCCAACTCCAGTCCTGGTCATTCTATATCAGGGGTCTCTAACTCCAGTCCCTGGTCATTCTATATCAGGTGTCTCCAACTCCAGTCCCTGGTCATTCTATATCAGGGGTCTCCAACTCCAGTCCTGGTCATTCTATATCAGGCGTCTCTAACTCCAGTCCCTGGTCATTCTATATCAGGGTCTCCAACTCCAGTCCTGGTCATTCTATATCAGGGGTCTCTAACTCCAGTCCTGGTCATTCTATATCAGGTGTCTCTAACTCCAGTCCTGGTCATTCTATATCAGGGGTCTCCAACTCCAGTCCCTGGTCATTCTATATCAGGTGTCTCCAACTCCAGTCCCTGGTCATTCTATATCAGGGGTCTCTAACTCCAGTCCTGGTCATTCTATATCAGGCGTCTCTAACTCCAGTCCTGGTCATTCTATATCAGGGGTCTCCAACTCCAGTCCCTGGTCATTCTATATCAGGGGTCTCCAACTCCAGTCCTGGTCATTCTATATCAGGGGTCTCTAACTCCAGTCCCTGGTCATTCTATATCAGGTGTCTCCAACTCCAGTCCCTGGTCATTCTATATCAGGGGTCTCTAACTCCAGTCCCTGGTCATTCTATATCAGGTGTCTCCAACTCCAGTCCCTGGTCATTCTATATCAGGCGTCTCCAACTCCAGTCCTGGTCATTCTATATCAGGGTCTCTAACTCCAGTCCCTGGTCATTCTATATCAGGTGTCTCCAACTCAGGTCCCTGGTCATTCTATATCAGGCGTCTCTAACTCCAGTCCTGGTCATTCTATATCAGGTGTCTCCAACTCCAGTCCCTGGTCATTCTATATCAGGGGTCTCCAACTCCAGTCCCTGGTCATTCTATATCAGGGGTCTCCAACTCCAGTCCCTGGTCATTCTATATCAGGCGTCTCCAACTCCAGTCCCTGGTCATTCTATATCAGGGGTCTCCAACTCCAGTCCCTGGTCATTCTATATCAGGTGTCTCCAACTCCAGTCCTGGTCATTCTATATCAGGGGTCTCCAACTCCAGTCCTGGTCATTCTATATCAGGGGTCTCCAACTCCAGTCCTGGTCATTCTATATCAGGGGTCTCCAACTCCAGTCCCTGGTCATTCTATATCAGGCGTCTCCAACTCCAGTCCCTGGTCATTCTATATCAGGGGTCTCCAACTCCAGTCCTGGTCATTCTATATCAGGGGTCTCCAACTCCAGTCCCTGGTCATTCTATATCAGGGGTCTCTAACTCCAGTCCTGGTCATTCTATATCAGGCGTCTCTAACTCCAGTCCCTGGTCATTCTATATCAGGCGTCTCTAACTCCAGTCCTGGTCATTCTATATCAGGGGTCTCCAACTCCAGTCCTGGTCATTCTATATCAGGGGTCTCTAACTCCAGTCCTGGTCATTCTATATCAGGGGTCTCCAACTCAGGTCCCTGGTCATTCTATATCAGGGGTCTCTAACTCCAGTCCTGGTCATTCTATATCAGGGGTCTCCAACTCCAGTCCTGGTCATTCTATATCAGGGGTCTCCAACTCCAGTCCTGGTCATTCTATATCAGGCGTCTCCAACTCCAGTCCCTGGTCATTCTATATCAGGTGTCTCCAACTCCAGTCCCTGGTCATTCTATATCAGGTGTCTCCAACTCCAGTCCCTGGTCATTCTATATCAGGCGTCTCCAACTCCAGTCCCTGGTCATTCTATATCAGGGTCTCTAACTCCAGTCCTGGTCATTCTATATCAGGGGTCTCTAACTCCAGTCCCTGGTCATTCTATATCAGGGTCTCTAACTCCAGTCCTGGTCATTCTATATCAGGCGTCTCCAACTCCAGTCCCTGGTCATTCTATATCAGGGGTCTCCAACTCCAGTCCCTGGTCATTCTATATCAGGGGTCTCTAACTCCAGTCCTGGTCATTCTATATCAGGGGTCTCCAACTCCAGTCCCTGGTCATTCTATATCAGGTGTCTCCAACTCCAGTCCCTGGTCATTCTATATCAGGGGTCTCTAACTCCAGTCCTGGTCATTCTATATCAGGCGTCTCTAACTCCAGTCCTGGTCATTCTATATCAGGTGTCTCCAACTCCAGTCCTGGTCATTCTATATCAGGGGTCTCCAACTCCAGTCCTGGTCATTCTATATCAGGTGTCTCCAACTCCAGTCCTGGTCATTCTATATCAGGTGTCTCCAACTCCAGTCCTGGTCATTCTATATCAGGGGTCTCCAACTCCAGTCCCTGGTCATTCTATATCAGGTGTCTCCAACTCCAGTCCTGGTCATTCTATATCAGGTGTCTCCAACTCCAGTCCTGGTCATTCTATATCAGGGGTCTCCAACTCCAGTCCTGGTCATTCTATATCAGGGGTCTCCAACTCCAGTCCTGGTCATTCTATATCAGGGGTCTCCAACTCCAGTCCTGGTAATTCTATATCAGGTGTCTCCAACTCCAGTCCCTGGTCATTCTATATCAGGGGTCTCTAACTCCAGTCCCTGGTCATTCTGTATCAGGGGTCTCTAACTCCAGTCCTGGTCATTCTATATCAGGGGTCTCCAACTCAGGTCCCTGGTCATTCTATATCAGGTGTCTCCAACTCCAGTCCTGGTCATTCTATATCAGGGGTCTCCAACTCAGGTCCCTGGTCATTCTATATCAGGGGTCTCTAACTCCAGTCCTGGTCATTCTATATCAGGTGTCTCCAACTCAGGTCCCTGGTCATTCTATATCAGGTGTCTCCAACTCCAGTCCTGGTCATTCTATATCAGGGGTCTCCAACTCAGGTCCCTGGTCATTCTATATCAGGCGTCTCTAACTCCAGTCCCTGGTCATTCTATATCAGGGGTCTCCAACTCCAGTCCTGGTCATTCTATATCAGGGGTCTCCAACTCAGGTCCCTGGTCATTCTATATCAGGGGTCTCCGACTCAGGTCCCTGGTCATTCTATATCAGGGGTCTCCAACTCAGGTCCCTGGTCATTCTATATCAGGTGTCTCCAACTCCAGTCCCTGGTCATTCTATATCAGGGGTCTCTAACTCCAGTCCTGGTCATTCTATATCAGGTGTCTCCAACTCCAGTCCTGGTCATTCTATATCAGGTGTCTCCAACTCCAGTCCCTGGTCATTCTATATCAGGCGTCTCCAACTCCAGTCCCTGGTCATTCTATATCAGGGTCTCCAACTCCAGTCCCTGGTCATTCTATATCAGGGGTCTCCAACTCCAGTCCTGGTCAT
Source organism: Oncorhynchus keta (assembly GCF_023373465.1). Classification (NCBI taxonomy): domain Eukaryota; kingdom Metazoa; phylum Chordata; class Actinopteri; order Salmoniformes; family Salmonidae; genus Oncorhynchus; species Oncorhynchus keta. Next base: position 54,148,118 of record NC_068438.1, on the reverse strand, counting down.
TCTATATCAGGGGTCTCCAACTCCAGTCCTGGTCATTCTATATCAGGCATCTCCAACTCCAGTCCCTGGTCATTCTATATCAGGGGTCTCCAACTCCAGTCCTGGTCATTCTATATCAGGCGTCTCCAACTCCAGTCCCTGGTCATTCTATATCAGGGGTCTCCAACTCCAGTCCCTGGTCATTCTATATCAGGGGTCTCTAACTCCAGTCCTGGTCATTCTATATCAGGCGTCTCTAACTCCAGTCCTGGTCATTCTATATCAGGTGTCTCCAACTCCAGTCCTGGTCATTCTATATCAGGCGTCTCTAACTCCAGTCCTGGTCATTCTATATCAGGCGTCTCTAACTCCAGTCCTGGTCATTCTATATCAGGTGTCTCCAACTCCAGTCCCTGGTCATTCTATATCAGGGGTCTCCAACTCCAGTCCTGGTCATTCTATATCAGGGGTCTCTAACTCCAGTCCTGGTCATTCTATATCAGGGGTCTCTAACTCCAGTCCTGGTCATTCTATATCAGGGGTCTCCAACTCCAGTCCCTGGTCATTCTATATCAGGGGTCTCCAACTCCAGTCCTGGTCATTCTATATCAGGTGTCTCCAACTCAGGTCCCTGGTCATTCTATATCAGGGTCTCCAACTCCAGTCCCTGGTCATTCTATATCAGGGTCTCCAACTCCAGTCCTGGTCATTCTATATCAGGGTCTCCAACTCCAGTCCTGGTCATTCTATATCAGGGGTCTCCAACTCCAGTCCTGGTCATTCTATATCAGGTGTCTCCAACTCCAGTCCTGGTCATTCTATATCAGGGTCTCCAACTCCAGTCCTGGTCATTCTATATCAGGGGTCTCCAACTCCAGTCCTGGTCATTCTATATCAGGGGTCTCCAACTCCAGTCCTGGTCATTCTATATCAGGGGTCTCCAACTCCAGTCCTGGTCATTCTATATCAGGGGTCTCCAACTCCAGTCCCTGGTCATTCTATATCAGGGGTCTCTAACTCCAGTCCTGGTCATTCTATATCAGGGGTCTCTAACTCCAGTCCTGGTCATTCTATATCAGGCGTCTCCAACTCCAGTCCTGGTCATTCTATATCAGGGGTCTCCAACTCCAGTCCTGGTCATTCTATATCAGGGGTCTCCAACTCCAGTCCCTGGTCATTCTATATCAGGTGTCTCCAACTCCAGTCCTGGTCATTCTATATCAGGGGTCTCTAACTCCAGTCCTGGTCATTCTATATCAGGGGTCTCCAACTCCAGTCCCTGGTCATTCTATATCAGGCGTCTCTAACTCCAGTCCCTGGTCATTCTATATCAGGGGTCTCTAACTCAGGTCCCTGGTCATTCTATATCAGGGGTCTCTAACTCCAGTCCCTGGTCATTCTATATCAGGGGTCTCTAACTCCAGTCCCTGGTCATTCTATATCAGGGGTCTCCAACTCCAGTCCTGGTCATTCTATATCAGGGGTCTCTAACTCCAGTCCTGGTCATTCTATATCAGGCGTCTCTAACTCCAGTCCTGGTCATTCTATATCAGGGTCTCCAACTCCAGTCCTGGTCATTCTATATCAGGGGTCTCTAACTCCAGTCCCTGGTCATTCTATATCAGGCGTCTCCAACTCAGGTCCCTGGTCATTCTATATCAGGGTCTCTAACTCCAGTCCTGGTCATTCTATATCAGGGGTCTCCAACTCCAGTCCTGGTCATTCTATATCAGGGGTCTCCAACTCCAGTCCTGGTCATTCTATATCAGGGGTCTCTAACTCCAGTCCTGGTCATTCTATATCAGGGGTCTCCAACTCCAGTCCTGGTCATTCTATATCAGGGTCTCCAACTCCAGTCCCTGGTCATTCTATATCAGGGGTCTCCAACTCCAGTCCTGGTCATTCTATATCAGGGTCTCCAACTCCAGTCCTGGTCATTCTATATCAGGGGTCTCCAACTCCAGTCCCTGGTCATTCTATATCAGGTGTCTCCAACTCCAGTCCCTGGTCATTCTATATCAGGGGTCTCCAACTCCAGTCCTGGTCATTCTATATCAGGGTCTCCAACTCCAGTCCCTGGTCATTCTATATCAGGGGTCTCCAACTCCAGTCCCTGGTCATTCTATATCAGGTGTCTCCAACTCCAGTCCTGGTCATTCTATATCAGGGGTCTCCAACTCCAGTCCCTGGTCATTCTATATCAGGTGTCTCCAACTCCAGTCCCTGGTCATTCTATATCAGGGGTCTCTAACTCCAGTCCCTGGTCATTCTATATCAGGGGTCTCTAACTCCAGTCCTGGTCATTCTATATCAGGGGTCTCCAACTCCAGTCCTGGTCATTCTATATCAGGGGTCTCCAACTCCAGTCCCTGGTCATTCTATATCAGGGGTCTCCAACTCCAGTCCTGGTCATTCTATATCAGGGGTCTCCAACTCCAGTCCTGGTCATTCTATATCAGGGGTCTCTAACTCCAGTCCCTGGTCATTCTATATCAGGGGTCTCCAACTCCAGTCCCTGGTCATTCTATATCAGGGGTCTCCAACTCCAGTCCCTGGTCATTCTATATCAGGTGTCTCCAACTCCAGTCCTGGTCATTCTATATCAGGGGTCTCTAACTCCAGTCCCTGGTCATTCTATATCAGGTGTCTCCAACTCCAGTCCTGGTCATTCTATATCAGGGGTCTCCGACTCAGGTCCCTGGTCATTCTATATCAGGGGTCTCCGACTCAGGTCCCTGGTCATTCTATATCAGGGGTCTCCAACTCCGGTCCTGGAGAGCGACTAGGTGTTCTGGCTGAACTAGAACTTAACCCTGGAGACTCCAGTTCTTCAGAATACAAGAGACCTTGTTGAGACTTGGAAGGGTCGGAGGTGGAATGCATCCCAAATGGCACCCTATTTTCTATATAGAGCCTTATGGGCCCTGGTCTAAAGGAGTACACTATATAGAGCCTTATGGCCCTGGTCTAAAGGAGTACACTATATAGAGCCTTATGGGCCCTGGTCTAAAGTAGTACACTATATAGAGCCTTATGGGCCCTGGTCTAAAGGAGTACACTATATAGAGCCTTATGGGTCCTGGTCTAAAGTAGTACACTATATAGAGCCCAATGGGCCCTGGTCTAAAGTAGTACACTATATAGAGCCTTATGGGCCCTGGTCTAAAGGAGTACACTATATAGAGCCTTATGGCACTGGTCTAAAGTAGTACACTATATAGAGCCTTATGGGCCCTGGTCTAAAGTAGTACACTATATAGAGCCTTATGGGCCCTGGTCTAAAGTAGTACACTATATAGAGCCTTATGGGCCCTGGTCTAAAATAGTACACTATATAGAGCCTTATGG
>NC_068438.1:54124791-54139791 GCF_023373465.1 Oncorhynchus keta | reverse complement strand
TGTTGTTTTTTTTGCTTTGTCTTTAAGGGGTATTATTGTGATGTCATTACGGGGTATTGTGATGTCATTACGGGGTATTGTGATGTCATTACGGGGTATTGTGATGTCATTACGGGGTATTGTGATGACATTACAGGGTATTGTGATGTCATTACGGGGTATTGTGATGTCATTACGGGGTATTGTGATGTCATTACGGGGTATTGTGATGTCATTACGGGGTATTGTGATGTCATTACAGGGTATTGTGATGTCATTACGGGGTATTGTGTGTAGATCGATGAGGGAATCAATTTATATCAATTTTAGAAAAAGGCTGCAATGTAACAAAATGTGGAAAACATCAAGGGGTCTGAAAACTTTCCAAAAACACAATATATATATATTATATATATACGGCAATAAAAAAATAAATAAAAAAAAAATATATATATATATATAATATTTCTATACACCATCTCAAACATTTCAAGCCATCATTGGTCATTATGTACCAATTATGTATTGAAATATAGCCATGTGTCAGCCAATCAGCATTCAGGGCTTGAACCACCCAGTTTATAACTTTGTAGATATGATAAGTAGACTTCAGGGAACAGCTATATAACCCTTTTTACAGTGTAAAATATAAATGTGTATTTAATACACCACTATGAGTTTTCAGAACTGTTGTGATCGTAAAGGACAAAACCAAAGGTCATAAGTTGTTGCTGTAGTCCATGTTGGGGCCATGTAGACCCAACACAGGGGAACCCATAACGTCAATACAGGTAAATGCATTTTCACCATTGCACGTTAGGGGGGGCGCTACACACCGACCTGACGCTTTGCTGAAATGGAACTATATCAGCTTTTGATCACCATATCGGCTTTTGATCACTATATCGGCTTTTGATCACCATATCGGCTTTTGATCACTATATCGGCTTTTGATCACTATATCGGCTTTTGATCACTATATCGGCTTTTGATCACTATATCGGCTTTTGATCACTATATCGGCTTTTGATCACTATATCGGCTTTTGATCACTATATCGGCTTTTGATCACTATATCTGCTTTTGATCACTATATCAGCTTTTGATCACTATATCGGCTTTTGATCACTATATCAGCTTTTGATCACTATATCGGCTTTTGATCACTATTGTCGGCTTTTGATCACTATATCAGCTTTTGATCACTATATCAGGCTTTTGATCACTATATAACTTTTGATCACTATATCGGCTTTTTGATCACTATATCGGCTTTTGATCACTATATCGGCTTTTGATCACTATATCTGCTTTTGATCACTATATCAGCTTTTGATCACTATATCAGCTTTTGATCACTATATCAGCTTTTGATCACTATATCGGCTTTTGATTTTTTTTTACAGGTGTGCCAACTTTCACGCTTCTATAGAAAATCGAACACTTTTTCATCTTATCTCTAATAGTATCCCGTGGTGTTGTTGTTAGAAGACTGATCCAGAATCCTGTCTGGCTCCACACCAACAGATAAACAACTGATGTCCTTGTGCATCTCTCACGGCCTGCGTCCCCAATGACACCCTAAGGGCTCTGGTGAAAAGTTGTACACTACATAGGGCATAGGATGCCGTTTGGGACATGGCCCCCAGTATCACTCTATTTATTACCCTGTCCGCTAGTCCCAATTCATCAATCAATGCCTACTTACAGCCTCTACACTACGAGAGACTGGCTTCTCTCTGTTGCTGCTGGCCGTCTTCACATACCCACAACACTACACTGGCCATTTACAGAGCAGGGAGACTGGAATATAGACAAGGACACGTCCCAAATAACAACCTATTCCCTATCCAGTCAGTCAGACAGACAGCAAGTCAGTCAGTCAGTCAGTCAGTCAGTCAGTCAGTCAGTCAGTCAGTCAGTCAGTAAGTCAGACAGACAGACAGACAGACAGACAGACAGACAGACAGACAGACAGACAGACAGACAGACAGACAGACAGACAGACAAGACAGGACAGGACAGACAGACAGAAAATAACTTTGCCAGCCAGGATCAGGTCATAGAACATGAAGAAACAGACCCTTTATTGTGCACTTACATTGACTAGGACACATAGGATGCAAATGTAGTGCACTATGTAGGGAATAGGGTACCATTTGAGACTAACACTAATAAAATGTGTCCTATACAGAGCAGACCCCACCCGACGTTACAGCCCGTTGGTCATAAAATGTTAGTTTAAAAAACAATATATAAATATACAATACCAGTCTAAGGTTTGGACACACTTACTCATTCAAGGGGTTTTCTTTATTTTTACTATTTTCTACATTGTAGAATAATAGTGAAGACATCAAAACTATGAAATAACACACATGGAATCATGTAGTAACCAAAACAAGTGTTAAACAAATCAAAATATATTTTATATTTGAGATTCTTCAAAGTAGCCACCTTTTGTCTTGATGACAACTTTACACACTCTGGGCATGACAATACACGGTTACAGCCACCAACGCTCTGGATAACATGAAAACAGCCTAAACAGCTCTGCCAGGGGGCAGTAGAATGGTCAGAGTTTGGGCTAACGCTTAAGATGATTCTGATGGCACACGGTCAGTGTGAACCAGAGGGACTTGACACAACGGACCAAAGCTGTACAATCAAAACAGAAACGACACAAGGCCGTGTTACTTAACAAAAGGGGTTTCCAGTCTGCCGTGACAGTTTCAGATATTATACGTTTCTTATTTTGTCAGAAATTTGTTTTCATTCTAAGTTAAAGATTACTGCTAGCTAACGTTAGATGGCAAGCTCGCTAGCTAACATTGAACCTTTTTGGTTAACTTTAGTTAGCTATGATAATCCTCCCATCAGAAAGACCTGTAGAACACACCTGTCTCTCCTCATACAAGGAGAATGGTCTAATGCCTCCCATCAGAAAGACCTGTAGAAGGAGGCAGGTAGTCTAGTGGTTGGAGGAGGCAGGTAGCCTAGTAGTTAGTGATGCATTTGGGACTTGACTCAGGTAGTCTAGTGGTTGGAGGAGGCAGGTAGCCTAGTGGTTAGTGATGCATTTGGGACGTGACTCAGGTAGTGTAGTGGTTGGAGGAGGCAGGTTGCCTAGTGGTTAGTGATGCATTTGGGACGTGACTCAGGTAGTCTAGTGGTTGGAGGAGGCAGGTCGCCTAGTGGTTAGTGATGCATTTGGGACTTGACTCAGGTAGTCTAGTGGTTGGAGGAGGCAGGTAGTCTAGTGGTTAGTGATGCATTTGGGACTTGACTCAGGTAGTCTAGTGGTTGGAGGAGGCAGGTAGTCTAGTGGTTAGTGATGCATTTGGGACGTGACTCAGGTAGTCTAGTGGTTGGAGGAGGCAGGTAGTCTAGTGGTTGGAGAAGGCAGGTAGCCTCGTGGTTAGTGATGCATTTGGGACGTGACTCAGGTAGTCTAGTGGTTGGAGGAGGCAGGTAGTCTAGTGGTTGGAGGAGGCAGGTCGCCTAGTGGTTGGAGGAGGCAGGTAGTCTAGTGGTTGGAGGAGGCAGGTAGTCTAGTGGTTAGTGATGCATTTGGGACGTGACTCAGGTAGTCTAGTGGTTGGAGGAGGCAGGTAGTCTAGTGGTTGGAGGAGGCAGGTAGCCTAGTGGTTAGTGATGCATTTGGGACGTGACTCAGGTAGTCTAGTGGTTGGAGGAGGCAGGTAGTCTAGTGGTTGGAGAAGGCAGGTAGCCTCGTGGTTAGTGATGCATTTGGGACGTGACTCAGGTAGTCTAGTGGTTGGAGGAGGCAGGTAGTCTAGTGGTTGGAGGAGGCAGGTCGCCTAGTGGTTAGTGATGCATTTGGGACTTGACTCAGGTAGTCTAGTGGTTGGAGGAGGCAGGTCGCCTAGTGGTTAGTGATGCATTTGGGACTTGACTCAGGTAGTCTAGTGGTTGGAGGAGGCAGGTAGCCTAGTGGTTAGTGATGCATTTGGGACTTGACTCAGGTAGTCTAGTGGTTGGAGAAGGCAGGTCGCCTAGTGGTTAGTGATGCATTTGGGACTTGACTCAGGTAGTCTAGTGGTTGGAGGAGGCAGGTAGCCTAGTGGTTAGTGATGCATTTGGGACTTGACTCAGGTAGTCTAGTGGTTGGAGGAGGCAGGTCGCCTAGTGGTTAGTGATGCATTTGGGACTTGACTCAGGTAGTCTAGTGGTTGGAGGAGGCAGGTTGCCTCGTGGTTAGTGATGCATTTGGGACGTGACTCAGGTAGTCTAGTGGTTAGAGGAGGCAGGTAGCCTAGTGGTTAGAGGAGGCAGGTAGTCTAGTGGTTAGAGGAGACAGGTAGCCTAGTGGTTAGAGGAGACAGGTAGCCTAGTGGTTAGAGGAGGCAGGTAGCCTAGTGGTTAGAGGAGGCAGGGAGTCTAGTGGTTAGAGGAGGCAGGTAGCCTAGTGGTTAGAGGAGGCAGGTAGCCTAGTGGTTAGAGGAGGCAGGTGGCCTAGTGGTTAGAGGAGGCAGGTAGTCTAGTGGTTAGAGGAGGCAGGGTAGTGGTTAGAGGAGGCAGGTAGCCTAGTGGTTAGAGGAGGCAGGTAGTCTAGTGGTTAGAGGAGACAGGTAGCCTAGTGGTTAGAGGAGACAGGTAGCCTAGTGGTTAGAGGAGGCAGGTAGCCTAGTGGTTAGAGGAGGCAGGAGTCTAGTGGTTAGAGGAGGCAGGTAGCCTAGTGGTTAGAGGAGGCAGGTAGCCTAGTGGTTAGAGGAGGCAGGTGGCCTAGTGGTTAGAGGAGGCAGGTAGTCTAGTGGTTAGAGGAGGCAGGGTAGTGGTTAGAGGAGGCAGGTAGCCTAGTGGTTAGAGGAGGCAGGTAGTCTAGTGGTTAGAGGAGACAGGTAGCCTAGTGGTTAGAGGCAGGTAGCCTAGTGGTTAGAGGAGACAGGTAGCCTAGTGGTTAGAGGAGGCAGGTAGTCTAGTGATTAGAGGAGGCAGGTAGCCTAGTGGTTAGAGAGTTGGACTTTTAACCGAAAGGTTGCTAGATTAAATCCCAGAGCTGACAAGATAAAAACATGCTGTTCTGCCCCTGAACAATGCAGTTAACCCACTGTTCCTAGGTCGTCATTGAAAATAAGAATAACTGATTTACCAAGTTTTAAAAAAAAAATTAAAAAAATAAAAGACCTTGACTGTGTCCCAAATGACACGCTATTCCTTAATAAGCGTTCTGGTCAAAAGTAGTGCACTAACTAGGGAATAATAAGGAACAGGGTACCATTTGAGACGATACATAAGAGACCTATTTTGGTAGGCGAGGAACAGAAGACAAGGTACATGGCAGTCCTTGAGACAATGAGTAGGGCCAAGGCAGAAGCAGCAGCAGCCGCTATAACAGATGTGGTGATTCAGCAACAATGATTCACATACTATTCTAAAGGACAGACAGGGAGTAAATGGGTTTCTATTGACCCAATCTGCACAACTGGGGGGTTCATTTATTTTAGAGATGAGAAAAGGAGGATTTCTCTACAATAATTTTTAATGTCCCTAAACATTGAGGATTCTGAAGATACAGGTTGAAAGGTGGACATTTACACATTTTAAGATCTAATTTACAATAACAATTTGTCAAAAGCAAGAGAAGAAGAGAAAGGGTGTAATTTAGGGGTCATTTTTGAGGTTCCATTTGAATTATCTTACAACAATGCAAACGGATCTCAAGATAGGGCTCGTAAAGTGTATTATTGAGAAATTAGGGAGACATTTTAGCTCTCATCCAACCAGTCATCTTGTATATTTTAGTCTCTTCTAAGCTTGTTGAAGTCTATTTCAGGAAGAGTAATAAGTCAAATCCGCGCCATTAGCTGGCATGGGAACCAAAGTTTGGGATCGAATGTTTGATGTTCAGAATTTGGGGTTATATTTTACCCTTTTTTAAAAATAAAAAAAAAAGGGTATTTAATACCATCCCGGGCAAATGACTCTCAAGAGGAGTTGAAAGTTTGATGTTGAGAATTTACCCTGTTCCATCCTTTACGTTTTAGTTAAGTTCTGGTAAATCCTTCATAAAGTATATTTCAGAAAGAGTAATTACAGTAAAACTGCTTCATTAGGCTCCTTGCGGGAATATAAATCCAGACTGTCATGTGATTGTAAATCACTGGTTAATGAGTCAGGAGGCATAAAATCAGTTCAAGTATCACAGACTAACTCAATTATACTGTAAAAAAACAAACACAGAACTGCATGTTTCTGAAACTGATGATTGATATCTCAATGGGACTGTGTGTATATGTGACTCGTTTTTAGGAAACTAGGAGTAAGATCCACATCACAGGAGAGGCATTTGAACGTAAAACATTTTTGGGGGGTTAAATCTAAATGTGTTTTTTTTTTTTACAGAAATGCCTTCTGGAACATGTGAACTTTCATGCACCTCAATAACAAACGTGTATACCATCTGTAAATACAAATAAAATTGTTAAATTACGAGCCTAAAAAGTCAGGAACCTTCCCGCTAGTCATGATTGGTTGAGATAATGAGTGGGCTGGACATGCTGAGAGATGAGTTCGGATTGGTCTGCCATGTAGCACGGTTCTGTCTATAATATGAGCTGCTCCGTATGTGTAGGAAATCCTTTCTAAATATCATCACGTAGTAGAACTGCATCAGTGTTGCTCTCCACTTTCTGGACGACCGAGTTTTGAAATCAGTGGAATTAGAGTATGATAGCTAAGGAGACGGAGACAATTATGGCGTTTGATTTCAAATATGCAGAGGGAGTCGAAAAGAGAAACACAGAAGGCTGTTGTATAAAACACCTGTCTTTGGATTACATCTTCAAACTAAAGGGCAACCATGGCAACCGTGACAGAGAGGGAGAAGCATCCATCCATGTACACGGGTGAGAGAGTCTAGCTACATTTTCAGATATTACACATTTCTAATTTAGTCAGAAAGTTGTTTTCATTTTAAGTTAAAGCGTTCTGTAAGCTAGCTAGCTAACGTTAGCTTGCTGGCTCACTAGCTAACGTTACGTGTATGATAATATTATTAGTATATCAGAACCATTTGCTTTGATCATGTTTTGCCTAATGTTAGCCTAATGTTAGCCTAATGTTAGCTATCATTAGCTATCTATAGCCTAATGTTAGCTATCATTAGCTATCTATAGACTAATGTTAGCTATCTAACATTGAACCTGGTTGGTTAGCTACCTGCAGATTCATGCAGGGTTAGCAACGTTATGAGTTGGGATTATGTTTAATTTGTTTAGTTAGATAGCTACATGTCTTAACAACAGACTCCACTATGCAAGTAACTATTTCCTACCGTGTACACCTTCTGTATCCTGTGCATGTGACAAATAAATGTTTATTTTATTTAGCATAGTGTGTGTTTACCAGAGACGGTAATGTGAAGAACAAAATGACCTGCACCAAAGTCAGATTAGGATAAAGGACAAGGATAAGGTGTATTAGGATATAGCATTAGGGCCAACAAGACAGTGTCCAAGTTGTAAAATGATCTGGTAGAATACATATATATATATAATAACAAAAACAAATTAGCTAAATGAGCTAAAGTGCCTGGTTTTCTTGTTTGACATTTATAAATAAATTAACAATGAATAAATAAATAACATTTACGAAGTACACACTACAGAGGGCAGTGTGGGTTACTAAGGAGGGCAGTGTGGGTTACTACAGAGGGTAGTGTGGGTTACTACAGAGGGTAGTGTGGGTTACTAAGGAGGACAGTGTGGGTTACTACAGAGGGTAGTGTGGGTTACTAAGGAGGGCAGTGTGGGTTACTAAGGAGGACAGTGTGGGTTACTAAGGAGAACAGTGTGGGTTACTAAGGAGGGCAGTGTGGGTTACTAAGGAGGACAGTGTGGGTTACTAAGAGGACAGTGTGGGTTACTAAGGAGGACAGTGTGGGTTACTCAGGAGGGCAGTGTGGGTTACTAAGGAGGGCAGTGTGGGTTACTAAGGAGGACAGTGTGGGTTACTAAGAGGACAGTGTGGGTTACTAAGGAGGACAGTGTGGGTTACTACAGAGGGTAGTGTGGGTTACTAAGGAGGACAGTGTGGGTTACTAAGGAGGGCAGTGTGGGTTACTAAAGAGGGCAGTGTGGGTTACTAAGGAGGGCAGTGTGGGTTACTAAGGAGGACAGTGTGGGTTACTAAGGAGGACAGTGTGGGTTACTAAGGAGGACAGTGTGGGTTACTAAGGAGGACAGTGTGGGTTACTAAGGAGGGCAGTGTGGGTTACTACAGAGGGCAGTGTGGGTTACTAAGGAGGACAGTGTGGGTTACTAAGAGGACAGTGTGGGTTACTAAGGAGGGCAGTGTGGGTTACTAAGGAGAACAGTGTGGGTTACTAAGGAGGACAGTGTGGGTTACTAAGGAGGACAGTGTGGGTTACTAAGGAGGACAGTGTGGGTTACTAAGGAGGGCAGTGTGGGTTACTAAGGAGGGCAGTGTGGGTTACTAAAGAGGGCAGTGTGGGTTACTAAGGAGGGCAGTGTGGGTTACTAAGGAGGACAGTGTGGGTTACTAAGGAGGACAGTGTGGGTTACTAAGGAGGACAGTGTGGGTTACTAAGGAGGACAGTGTGGGTTACTAAGGAGGGCAGTGTGGGTTACTACAGAGGGCAGTGTGGGTTACTAAGGAGGACAGTGTGGGTTACTAAGAGGACAGTGTGGGTTACTAAGGAGGGCAGTGTGGGTTACTAAGGAGAACAGTGTGGGTTACTAAGGAGGACAGTGTGGGTTACTAAGGAGGACAGTGTGGGTTACTAAGGAGGACAGTGTGGGTTACTAAGGAGGACAGTGTGGGTTACTAAGGAGGACAGTGTGGGTTACTAAGGAGGACAGTGTGGGTTACTAAGGAGGGCAGTGTGGGTTACTAAGGAGGACAGTGTGGGTTACTAAAGAGGACAGTGTGGGTTACCGTTAGTTATCCAAAGGCTGATACAAATCCATCAATACCACTAAGGAGGACAGTGTAGGTTACTAAGAGGACAGTGTGGGTTACTAAGGAGGACAGTGTGGGTTACTAAGGAGGACAGTGTGGGTTACTAAGGAGGGTAGTGTGGGTTACTAAGAGGACAGTGTGGGTTACTAAGAGGACAGTGTGGGTTACTAAGGAGGACAGTGTGGGTTACTAAGAGGACAGTGTGGGTTACTACGGAGGACAGTGTGGTTTACTAAATCCATCAATACCACTATAACCAAGGCTTACATACCGAATGACACCCTAGATCCCATATAGTGCACTACTTTTGACTAGAGCTCATAGGGACTAGGGTACCATTTGGTGAATGGGCCTCAAATGAATTGCTAATTCATGAATAATAGCTGAAAAGTGACTTCCCAAACCCCTCTTCCTGATGAGATTTACACACGACTGCTTCTTCCCTAATATATATCTATGTATCACTGTGTCTCACAGAGAGGCTCATTCAGAATGCAGGCAGTATATCCTCAGTGCCAAGCACAGGGACCGTTATCGATAGTGTGACAGTGCCATGCATCAGGCTGTTCAATGAGTCAATGTTTTTAATTGTATTTTGTCCCAATTCAAATTAACTGACTGGGGGGGGCAACAACAATCATCGTGGCCCACTTTCCCTGCTGTCTGTCAAATGGCACCCTACTCCCTATATAGTGCACTACTTTAGACCAGAGCTCTATACACCCTATTCCCTATATAGTGCACTACTTTAGACCAGACCTCTATACACCCTATTCCCTATATAGTGCACTACTTTAGACCAGAGCTCTATACACCCTATTCCCTATATAGTGCACTACTTTTGACCAAGTTAGGAAATAGGGTGCCATTTGGCATATTCTGTGTCTATGGTTACCATGGTATCTAATGAGTGAGAGGAGAGTAGATTCCATCCCCAGCCATATATGGTCATACATGATGAGGTGCAGAGACATGCCCACCCACCCACCACACACACACACACACCGCATCAGACCAGCCAGCAGGGCAGTAATTCATCAACAGCTATCTACAGCTATCAACCAGCTACAGACAGATCATTACATGTTGCCCGTAGCTGATTGGTCCAACACCCTGTGGCTAATAATAGAGGCTCCAACTGAGGAGCGTTTGTCTATTAAAGATACTGATAGTATTTGTCACGGAGGCAGGGAGGCTATAATCTGTAGTAGACAGCTGAATGTTCTTTTCATTTGTATGCTTCAATGATGCTATTTCCCAACACACACACACACACACACACACACACACACACACACACACACACACACACACACACACACACACACACACACACACACACACACACACACACACACACACACACACACACACACACACACACACACACACAGAGGTACAGACACACACACACACACACACACACACACACACACACACACACACACACACACACACACACACACACACACACACACACACACAGAGGTACAGATACACACACACAGGCACACACACACACACGCGCACACACGCAAACGCACACACACACACCTCGTAGTCAGGAAACAGAATGGGGTTTCACAGATGAAACAGAAGAGGTATTTATATTCCACTGTATGGAGAGGAGAGGAGAGGTTCTCTCCTGTTCTCTCCTGTTCTCTCCTGTTCTCTCCTCTTCTCTCCTGTTCTCTCCTCTTCTCTCCTCTTCTCTCCTGTTCTCTCCTCTTCTCTCCTGTTCTCTCCTCTTCTCTCCTCTTCTCTCCTGTTCTCTCCTCTTCTCTCCTGTTCTCTCCTCTTCTCTCCTGTTCTCTCCTCTTCTCTCCTCTTCTCTCCTGTTCTCTCCTGTTCTCTCCTGTTCTCTCCTCTTCTCTCCTCTTCTCTCCTCTTCTCTCCTGTTCTCTCCTGTTCTCTCCTCTTCTCTCCTCTTCTCTCCTCTTCTCTCCTGTTCTCTCCTCTTCTCTCCTGTTCTCTCCTCTTCTCTCCTCTTCTGTCCTGTTCTCTCCTTTACTCAAATCAACTGTCTACCCTGTCTTGCTTTGTTCTGTCACCATAAAACAAGTGTTTAAATGAGGTACGGTACATGCATGGTGTGGTATACCTGTCACATCAGGTTCAAAATATTCATCTAGTTAACAGCTGCAGATGGCTTGTGATTTGTCATGCTAGTACTGTAGTATGTCTGAGTCCCAAATGGTACTCCATTCCCTATATAGTGACCTATTTTTGACCCTATGGGCTTTGGTCAAAAAGTAGTGCACTACATAGGGAATAAGGTGCTATTTAGGATTTACACTATATGGCTTCTGTATAATGAGAGAAGGTGTAGGCATGATACATGCATTAGTCAAGGTCTCCATGGCAATGATTAAAAAAAATGGAATGAAAATGAAATGAGAGAGACAGACAGAGATACAGAGAGAGAGAAATGGAAAAAATAGAGAGGGGGACAGAGAGAGAGGGAGAGAGAGAGGGGGAGAGAGAGAGAGAGAGAGAGAGAGAGAGAGAGAGAGAGAGAGAGAGAGAGAGGGGGGAGAATGAGGGGGGAGATAGATAGAGAGAGAGAGAGAGAGAGAGAGAGAGAGAGAGAGAGAATGAGGGGGAGAGAGAGAGAGGGGGAGAATGAGGGGGAGAGAGAGAGAGAGAGAGAGAGAGAGAGAGAGAGAGAGAGAGAGAGAGAGAGAGAGAGAGAGAGAGAGAGAGAGGGGGAGAGAGAGAGAGAGAGAGGGAGAGAGAGAGAGAGAGAGAGAGGGGGGAGAGATAGAGAGAGAGAGAGAGGGGGAGAGAATGAGGGGGAGAGAGAGAGAGAGAGAGAGAGAGAGGGGGGAGATAGAGAGAGAGAGGGAGAGAGGGGGAGAGAGAGAGAGGGGGGGTAGAATGAGGGGGGAGAGAGAGAGAGAGGGGGAGAGAGAGAGGGGGGGTAGAATGAGGGGGAGAGAGAGAGAGAGGGGGGAGAGAATGATTTTTATGTACTTGTCCAGTGGCGATTTTATGAAGCTGTTGAGGGCCTTTTGATCTTGGACTTGACGATTTTATGGGCTTTCCTCTGACACGTCCTATTCTTTAGGTCCTGGATGGAAGGAATCTTGGCCCCAGTGATGTACTGGGCTGTACACACTACCCTCTGTAGCGCCAAATGGTCAGATGCCGAGCAGTTGCCATAGCAGGCAGTGATGCAACCGGTCAGGATGCTCTCGATGGTGCAGCTGCTGAACCTTTTGAGGATTTGGGGACCCATGCCAAATCTTTTTGGTCTCCTGAGGGTGAAAAGGTTTTGTCGTGCCCTCTTCACGACTGTCTTAGTATGTCTGGACCATGATAGTTCGTTGGTGATGTAGACACCAAAGAACTTGAAACTCTCGACGCGCTCAACTACAGCCCCGTCGATGTTAAGGGTGGCCTGTTCGGCCTGTCTTTTCCTGTAATCCACAATCAGCTCTTTAGTCTTGCTCACATTGAGGGAGAGGTTGTTGTCCTGGCACCACACTGCCAGGTCTCTGACCTCCTCCCTATAGGCCGTCTCGTCGTTGTCGGGAATCAGGCCTACCAATGTTGTGTCATCAGCAAACTTAATGATGGTGTTGGAGTCGTGTTTGGCCGTGCAGTCGTGGGTGAACAGGGAGTACAGGAGGGGACTAAGTACACATCCCTGTGGAGCTCCAGTGTTAAGGATCAGTGTGGCAGATGTGTTGTTACCTACCCTTACCACCTGGGGGGCGGCCCGTCAGAAAGTCCAGGATCCAGTTGCAGAGGGAGGTGTTCAGTTCCAGAGTTCTTAGCTTGTTGATGAGCTTCGTGGGCACTATGGTGTTGAATGCTGAGCTGTAGTCAATGAACAGAATTCTCACATAGGCGTTCCTTTGGTCCAGGTGAGAAAGGGCAATGTGGAGTGAGATTGAGATTGCATAATCTGTGGATCTGTATTCAAATTGGAGTGGATCTAGAGTGTCCTGACCAGAATCCTGACCATCCTTTTAAAGCAGTACAGGGCTTCCGACGTGAGTGCCACAGGGCGGTAAACATTTAGGCAGGTTACCTTTACTCCTTGCGCACAGGGACTATGAAGGTCTGCTTGAAACAGACTTGGTCAGGGAGAGGTTGAAAATGTAATTGAAGACATTTGACAGTTGGTCTGCGCATGCTTTGAGTACACGTCCTGGTAAACCGTCTGGCCCAGCGGCTTTGTGAATGTTGACCTGTTTAGATGTTTGGTTCACATCGGTGGTCGAGAGCGTTATCACACAGTCATCCAGAACAACTGGTGCTCTCGTGCATGCTTCAGTGTTGCTTGCCTCGAAGCAAGCATTAAAGACATTCAGCTCGTCTGGTAGGCTCGTGTCACTGGGCAGCTTGTGTTTTGGTTTCCCTTTGTAGTCCGTAATAGTTTTCAAGCCCTGCTACATCCGACGGGCATCAGAGCCGGTGTAGTACAATTCTCAATTGTTAATTGATTAAATCTTAATCCAGTATTGATGCTTTGCTTGATTGATGGTTCGTCGAAGTACATAGAGGGATTTCTTATAAGCGTCCGGATAAGTGTCCTGCTCCTTGAAAGCAGCAGCTGTAGCCTTTAGCTCGATGCGGATGTTGCCTGTAATCCGTGGCTTCTGGTTGAGATATGTACGTACGGTCAATGTGGGGACGACGTCATCGATGCACTTATTGATGAAGCCGTTGACTGTACTCCTCAATGCCTTCGGAGGAATCCCGGAACATATTCAAGTCTGTGCAAAACAGTCCCGTAGTGTAGCATCCGTGTCATCTGACCACTTCCTTATTGAGTCACTGGTACTTCCTGATTTAGTTTTTGCTTGTAAGCAGGAATCAGGAGGATATAATTATGGTCAGATTTTCCAAATGGAGGGAGAGCTTTGTACGTGTCGCTGTGTTTGGAGTGGTCTAGGATCCCCCTGGTTGTGACATGTAAAAATGAGGTAAAAACGTATGTATTTACTCATTAAAGTCCCCCGCCACTAGGAGTTCTGCCACTGTGTACTCTCTGTTTAGGGCCAAATAGCATTCTAGTCTGTTTTTGTTTGTTACTACTTTCCAATGTGTCAAGTAATTATCTTTTTGTTTTCTCATGATTTGGTTGGGTCTAATTGTGCTGCTGTCCTGGGGCTCTGTGGGGTGTGTTTGTGAACAGAGCCCCAGGACCAGCTTGCTTATGGGGACTCTTCTCCAGGTTGATCTCTCTGTAGGTGATGGCTTTGTTATGGAAGGTTTGGGAATTGTTTCCTTTTAGGTGGTTGTAGAATTGAATGTCTCTTTCCTGGATTTTGATAATGAGTGGGTATCGGCCTAATTCTGCTCTGCATTATTTGGTGTTTTATGTTCTACACCGAGGATATCTTTGCAGAATCTTTGCAGAATTCTGCATACAGAGTCTCAATATGGTGTTTGTCCCATTTTGTGAATTCTCGGTTGGTGAGCAGACCTCAGACCTCACAAACATAAAGGGCAATGGGTTCAATAACTGATTCAAGTATTCAAGGTATTTTTTTGTGTGCTCTAAGGCAACAGTGTCTAAATGGAATTTGTATTTGTGGTCCTGGCGACTGGACCTTTTTTGGAACACCATTATTTTGGTCTTACTGAGATTTACTGTCAGGGCCCAGGTCTGACAGAATCTGTGCAGAAGATCTAGGTGCTGCTGTAGGCCCTCCTTGGTTGGTGACAGAAGCACCAGATCATTAGCAAATAGTTGACATTTGACTTCAGATTCTAGTAGGATGAGGGTGGTTGCTGCAGACTGTTTTAGTGCCGGCGCCAATTCTGTGATATATATGTTGAAGAGGGTGGGGCTTAAGCTGCATCCCTGTTCCACCCCACGACCCTGTGGGAAGAAATGTGTGTTTTTTGCCTGTTTTAACCGCACACTTGCTGTTTGCTGTTTGTGTAAATGGATTGTATAATGTCTGTGGTAAAAAGCCAATTTGACATTTGCGAAGTAGATTCCTTCCATCTATAGCATTTCTTAATATTACTCAGTTCCTTTGGCTTTGATGCCTCATGATTGAGTGTTGCTCTGTTCAAGTAGACTGTGATTTTGCTGTGATCTGATAGGGATGTCAGTGG
>NC_068438.1:54077291-54119791 GCF_023373465.1 Oncorhynchus keta | reverse complement strand
TATGCTAATCACAGCCTGGGGGCCAAGCTAGCTGCTGTACTTTCCTATGCTAATCACACCCTGGGGGCTAAGCTAACTGCTGTACCTTCCTATGCTAATCACAGCCTGGGGTCTAAGCTAACTGCTGTACTTTCCTATGCTAATCACACCCTGGGGGCTAAGCTAACTGCTGTACCTTCCTATGCTAATCACAGCCTGGGGTCTAAGCTAACTGCTGTACCTTCCTATGCTAATCACAGCCTGGGGGCTAAGCTAACTGCTGTCCCTACCTATGCTAATCATAGCCTGGGGGCTAAGCTAACTGCTGTACTTTCCTATGCTAATCCAGCCTGGGGGCTGAGCTAACTGCTGTACCTTCCTATGCTAATCACAGCCTGGGGTCTAAGCTAACTGCTGTACTTTACTATGCTAATCACAGCCTGGGGGCCAAGCTAACTGCTGTACCTTCCTATGCTAATCACAGCCTGGGGTCTAAGCTAACTGCTGTACTTTACTATGCTAATCACAGCCTGGGGGCCAAGCTAACTGCTGTACCTTCCTATGCTAATCACAGCCTGGGGGCCAAGCTAACTGCTGTACTTTACTATGCTAATCACAGCCTGGGGGCCAAGCTAACTGCTGTACTTTCCTATGCTAATCACAGCCTGGGGGCCAAGCTAACTGCTGTACTTTCCTATGCTAATCACAGCCTGGGGTCTAAGCTAACTGCTGTCCCTACCTATGCTAATCATAGCCTGGGGGCTAAGCTAACTGCTGTACCTTCCTATGCTAATCACAGCCTGGGGGCCAAGCTAACTGCTGTACTTTCCTATGCTAATCACACCCTGGGGGCTAAGCTAACTGCTGTACCTTCCTATGCTAATCACAGCCTGGGGTCTAAGCTAACTGCTGTACTTTCCTATGCTAATCACAGCCTGGGGGCCAAGCTAACTGCTGTACCTTCCTATGCTAATCACAGCCTGGGGTCTAAGCTAACTGCTGTACCTTCCTATGCTAATCACAGCCTGGGGGCCAAGCTAACTGCTGTACCTTCCTATGCTGTACCTTCCTACCTCAAAACTCTCTCTCTCTCTCAATTCAAGGGGCTTTATTGGCATGGGAAACGTGTTAAAGTTGCCAAAGCAAGTGAAATAGATAATACATGAAAGGGTAAGAAACAATAAATAATGAACAGTAAACATTACACTCACAAAAGTTTCAGAAGAATCAAGACATTTCAAATGTCATATTATGTCTATATACAGTGTTATAACAATGTGCAAATAGTTTGGTTTTGTATCTCTCTCTCTCTCTCTCTCTCTCATCGAGATCAAATTCCAACATACAGACATTAAAGCCATGTGCATAAGCTGCACCACTAAACAGCTAAACAGCTAAACCACAGCTAAACCACAGCTAAACACAGCTAAACATTACATTACATTACATTTAAGTCATTTAGCAGATGCTCTTATCCAGAGCGACTTACAAATTGGTGCATTCACCTTATGACATCCAGTGGAACAGTCACAGCTAAACACAGCTAAACACAGCTAAACCACAGCTAAACACAGCTAAACCACAGCTAAACACAGCTAAACCACAGCTAAACACAGCTAAACCACAGCTAAACACAGCTAAACCACAGCTAAACAACAGCTAAACACAGCTAAACTACAGCTAAACACAACTAAACACAGCTAAACCACAGCTAAACCACAGGTAAACACAGCTAAACCACATCTAAACACAGCTAAACCACAGCTAAACACAGCTAAACCACAGCTAAACACAGCTAAACCACAGATAAACACAGCTAAACACAGCTAAACCACAGCTAAACACAGCTAAACCACAGCTAAACACAGCTAAACCACAGCTAAACCACAGCTAAACACAGCTAAACCACAGCTAAACACAGCTAAACAACAGCTAAACACAGCTAAACCACAGCTAAACACAGCTAAACCACAGCTAAACACAGCTAAACACAGCTAAACCACAGCTAAACCACAGCTAAACCACAGATAAACATAGCTAAACACAGCTAAACACAGCACACACACACACACACAGCCACTCCAGAGTATGTTGTCCAACAGTAACTATGAAAACACCAATTAGCAACCCATTTTCCAGCCAAAAAAGACCCCTCCAACAAGCAATGTATTAGAGCAGATACCCAGAGATGCCAAATTAGTGCATCAATGGATAATGTTGAGCTAGAGAGGATACATAATCAATGGATAATGCTGAGCTAGAGGATACATAATCAATGGATAATGTTGAGCTAGAGAGGTTACATAATCAATGGATAATGTTGGGCTAGAGAGGATACATAATCAATGGATAATGTTGAGCTAGAGAGGTTATGCAATCAATGGATAATGTTGAGCTAGAGAGGTTACATAATCAATGGATAATGTTGAGCTAGAGAGGTTACATAATCAATGGATAATGTTGAGCTAGAGAGGTTACACAATCAATGGATAATGTTGAGCTAGATGATACATAATCAATGGATAATGTTGAGCTAGAGACGTTACACAATCAATGGATAATGTTGAGCTAGACGTTACACAATCAATGGAGAATGTTGAGCTAGAGAGGTTACATAATCAATGGATAATGTTGAGCGAGAGAGGTTACATAATCAATGGATAATGCCGAGCTAGAGAGGTTATGCAATCAATGGATAATGTTGAGCGAGAGAGGTTACACCATCAATGGATAATGTTGAGCTAGAGGATACACAATCAATGGATAATGTTGAGCTAGAGAGGTTACACAATCAATGGATAATGCTGAGCTAGAGGATACACAATCAATGTATAATGCCGAGCTAGAGTTGACATAATCAATGGATAATGCCGAGCTAGAGAGGTTACATAATCAATGGATAATGTTGAGCTAGAGAGGTTACATAATCAATGGATAATGTTGAGCTAGAGGTTACACAATCAATGGATAATGTTGAGCTAGAGAGGTTACATAATCAATGGATAATGTTGAGCTAGAGGATATACAATCGATGGATAATGTTGAGCTAGCTAGAGAGGTTACACAATCAATAGATAATGTTGAGCTGGAGAGGATACACAATCAATAGATAATGTTGAGCTAGCGAGAGAGCTAACACAATCAATAGATAATGTTGAGCTAGCGAGAGAGGTTACACAATCAATAGATAATGTTGAGCTAGCGAGAGAGGATACACAATCAATAGATAATGTTGAGCTAGCGAGAGAGGTTACACAATCAATAGATAATGTTGAGCAAGAGAGGATACACAATTACATATTCCTGCAGCTCTTTCTCTTTCTAACGGTCTAATGCAGATATTCTCAAACCAAATAAAAACGTGATTTTACATCTTAATTTAAAAAATAAAAAAAACATAAATTTTTCATTTTTAAATGAGCCTGAAGTTTTCTTTACTGACCATAATGTTCTTCTCTGACGGCTTGACGGGTTTATCACACGACTGGCCTCTCTGGGTGATGTTGTTATGTGCATCCTTTCAAGAAAACCCTTCTCATTCATCTGTGATGAGTTATTCACCATTTTCGATTAACAAATAAGGTTTCATATGTAAGATGGTTAAATAAAGAACAAAAATGATTGATTATTATTATTATTTGTGCCCTGGTCCTATAAGAGCTCTTGGTCACTTCCCACGAGCCGGGTGGTGACAAAAACTCAACTCATTCTTATGTTTAATTAATGTATCGTATAGTGTGTGTGTGGCAGGCTAACAATGAGGGCAAAAAACAACATTTGAGAGTGCGCTGACCCTGGTGCTAGAGGGGGTACAGCAGACCCTGGTGCTAGAGGGGGTACAGGTGACCCTGGTGTTAGAGGGGGTACAGCTAGAGGTTGAATGTTTGAAGGGGTACGGGACTATGAAAAGTTTGGGAACCACTGACCACTGCTCTTATGATTATTGCTGTCTATTTACCACCACAGACTGATGCTGACACTAACCAGCTGTATAAGGCCACTCAACCAGCTGTATAAGGCCACTGAACCAGCTGTATAAGGCCACTCAACCAGCTGTATAAGGCCACTCAACCAGCTGTATAAGGCCACTCAACCAGCTGTATAAGGCCACTCAACCAGCTGTATAAGGCCACTCAACCAGCTGTATAAAGGCCACTCAACCAGCTGTATAAAGGCCACTCAACCAGCTGTATAAAGGCCACTCAACCAGCTGTATAAGGCCACTCAACCAGCTGTATAAAGGCCACTCAACCAGCTGTATAAGGCCACTCAACCAGCTGTATAAAGGCCACTCAACCAGCTGTATAAAGGCCACTCAACCAGCTGTATAAGGCCACTCAACCAGCTGTATAAAGGCCACTCAACCAGCTGTATAAGGCCACTCAACCAGCTGTATAAGGCCACTCAACCAGCTGTATAAAGGCCACTCAACCAGCTGTATAAAGGCCACTCAACCAGCTGTATAAGGCCACTCAACCAGCTGTATAAGGCCACTCAACCAGCTGTATAAAGGCCACTCAACCAGCTGTATAAGGCCACTCAACCAGCTGTATAAGGCCACTCAACCAGCTGTATAAGGCCACTCAACCAGCTGTATAAGGCCACTCAACCAGCTGTATAAAGGCCTCTCAACCAGCTGTATAAAGGCCACTCAACCAGCTGTATAAGGCCACTCAACCAGCTGTATAAGGCCACTCAACCAGCTGTATAAGGCCACTCAACCAGCTGTATAAGGCCACTCAACCAGCTGTATAAGGCCACTCAACCAGCTGTATAAAGGCCACTCAACCAGCTGTATAAGGCCACTCAACCAGCTGTATAAGGCCACTCAACCAGCTGTATAAGGCCACTCAACCAGCTGTATAAGGCCACTCAACCAGCTGTATAAGGCCACTCAACCAGTTGTATAAGGCCACTCAACCAGCTGTATAAAGGCCACTCAACCAGCTGTATAAGGCCACTCAACCAGCTGTATAAGGCCAGTCAACCAGCTGTATAAGGCCACTCAACCAGCTGTATAAGGCCACTCAACCAGCTGTATAAGGCCACTCAACCAGCTGTATAAGGCCACTCAACCAGCTGTATAAGGCCACTCAACCAGCTGTATAAAGGCCACTCAACCAGCTGTATAAGGCCAGTCAACCAGCTGTATAAGGCCATGAGCCAGCAGGAAAATGCTCAACCAGCTGTATAAAGCCACTAAACCAGCTGTATAAGGGAACTCAACCAGCTGTATAAGGCACTCAACCAAGCCTCAAAACTGTATAAGGCCACTCAACCAGCTGGAAGGCCACTCAACCAGCTGTATAAAGGCCATCTCAACCAGCTGAATAAAGGCCTCCTCAACCAGCTGTAATAACTAGAGCCACTCAACCAGCTGTATAAAGGCCACTCAACCAGCTGTATAAGGGGCTAACCAGCTCAAAGTGAAAACAGGAAAATGCTCCTCCAAAGCCTAATAACAGGGAACTCTATCTAACCTCAAAGCCTAAATAACAGGGAACTCCTCAAAGTTAATAACTAGGGCTATCTCCTCAAAGTTAATAACTAGGGCTATCTCCTCAAAGTTAATAACTAGGGCTATCTCCTCAAAGTTAATAACTAGGGCTATCTCCTCAAAGTTAATAACTAGGGCTATCTCCTCAAAGTTAATAACTAGGGCTATCTCCTCAAAGTTAATAACTAGGGCTATCTCCTCAAAGTTAATAACTAGGGCTATCTCCTCAAAGTTAATAACTAGGGCTATCTCCTCAAAGTTAATGACTAGGGCTATCTCCTGAAATCGATTGTTTCCCCTATCACTATTCCTAACTCTCCTCTGACTCCTTAACAAAACGGGCCAGGGTCTTGTCTATGGCTATCTCAAAGTTAACAACAGGGCTATCTCCTCAAAGTTTACTGACTAGGGCTATCTCCTGAAATCGATTGTTTCTCCCTATCACTATTCCTAACTCTCCTCTCTCTCTTAACTCGGGCCAGGGTCTTGTCTCTGGCTATCTCTCTCCAACACCTCCCACAGTGCTCTCTCTCTACTACTCTCTCTCTCTCTCTCTCTCTCTCTCTCTCTCTCTCTCTCTCTCTCTCTCTATCTCTCTATCTCTCTCTCTCACCCTGTAGAAAGCAGTAGTAGTGAGGAAGACCATTAAACTCACCATCTAGCATCCCAGCAGTACCAGCAGTAGCAGCATAGATGTTTCCTGAGCCAGTTCTAACTAAGAATGAATTAGGGCCAAACTCTTCTTCAGAGTCAGAGCCCTGAGCTTGCAGAGGGGCGGACTGCGTCGCACAGTTACCTAGAAACCTTCCCTGGCTCTCATTGGCTGCTGACAAGGAGGGGGGAGGGTATGGGAGCTGCTCATGCTGGACAGGGGAGGAGGAGGAACAATGCAGAGGAAGACCTGTAGGACGGACGGACAGACAGACAGACACGGAGGACCAATGAAACACAACGCCACTCTTGTTATATGCTTCTCTGTTGGGGTGGGGTGTTGTATGGTGTTTTTTGATGTGTTGCGTTGTGATTGAGGAACCACATGAGGACCAAATGAAACACCACAGCCCCCAGAGGAGCAGGCTACAATGACAGAAGAGAACACACAACATGATGCATGAGGCTTTAACTGTGAAATCAGGTTCCAAGACAAATTACCAGGGACATGTCATGAACAAATCAATCTGTCTTTCTTCTAGTTGTCTTTTATATCCCCAGCTGCTATTTAAACATCTACAGGAAGTTAAAACACATTTATTTTCATATGGTGAAAAGAAATGGCAATAGAGATAATTTATTTATTTTTATTTATTATTTAATTTAATTTTCTTATGTTAAAAACATTCGACAGATGATCTTTGTGAATTTTTAATCAGGCTGTATAAGAAAAACACAATGTTCAGTCATGACTGTACAGAAACTAAAAAAGAGAAATAGATTTTTATGTGAAGAAAAAAAAAGGCCAATTAATATGAAATGACAAAAAAATATATTTAAAAAACATGTAATAAGAGTCACACAGAAAAATAAGAACAAAATATACTGATTCATGTAAATGCCGTCCCTAGGAGGGGTGCCACTGACGTGATCTTCCTGTCTGGGTTGTGCCGTGGAGGAGATCTTTGTGGGCTATACTCGGCCTTGTCTCAGGATGGTAAGTTGGTGGTTGAAGATATCCCTCTAGTGGTGTGGGGGCTGTGCTTTGGCAAAGTTGGTAGGGGTTATATCCTGCCTGTTTGGCCCTGTCCGGGCGTATCATCAGATGGGGCCACAGTGTCTCCTGACCCCTCCTGTCTCAGCCTCCAGTATTTATGCTGCAGTAGTTTATGTGTCGGGGGGCTAGGGTCAGTCTGTTATATCTGGAGAACTTCTCCGGTGTTCTGTGTGAATTTGAGTATGCTCTCTCTAATTCTCTCTTTCTTTCTCTCTCTCGGAGGACCTGAGCCCTAGGACCATGCCTCAGGACTACCTGACATGATGACTCCTTGCTGTCCCCAGTCCATCTGGCCGTGCTGCTGCTCCAGTTTCAACTGTTCTGCCTGCGGCTATGGAACCCTGACCTGTTCACCGGACGTGCTACCTGTCCCAGACCTGCTGTTTTCAACTCTCTAGAGAGAGCAGGAGCGGTAGGGATACTCTGAATGATCGGCTATGAAAAGCCAACTGACATTTACTCCTGAGGTGCTGACTTGCTGCACCCTCTACTACTACTGCGATTATTATTATTTGACCATGCTGGTCATCTATGAACATTTGAACATCGTGGCCATGTTCTGTTATAATCTCAACCCGGCACAGCCAGAAGAGGACTGGCCACCCCACATAGCCTGGTTCCTCTCTAGGTTTCTTCCTAAGTTTTGGAGTTTTTCCGAGCCACCGTGCTTCTACACCTGCATTGCTTGCTGTTTGGGGTTTTAGGCTGGGTTTCTGTACAGCACTTTGAGATATCAGCTGATGAGAATGAGAAATAAGTGCACTCAGGCTATCCAGAAGGTCAAAGTTAGTTACTTTAAGGAGCAGTTCTCTCTCTGTGGGTCTAACCCCAAAAAAGTTCTGGAAAACGGTTAAAGACCTGGAGAATAAACCCTCCTCCTCACAGCTGTCCATGTCCCTTAATGTTGATGATGTGGTTGTTACTGACAAGAAGCAACTGGCTGAAATCTTTAATCACCACTTCATTAAGTCAGGATTCCTATTTGACTCAGCCATGCCTCCTTGCCCGTCCAACATTTCCTCATCTCCCACCCCTTCTAACGCTACTAGTCCTGATGCTCCTCCCTCTTTTTACCTTGCCCCACCCACTACAAAGTTTCTCCCTGCAGGCGGTCACTGAGTCTGAGGTGCTAAAGGAGCTCCTTAAACTTGATCCTCAAAAAAACAGCTGGGTCAGATGGTTTAGTTTCTTTAAGGTTGCTGTCCCTATCATCTCCAAGCCCTGTCTCTGACCTTTTTAACCTGTCTCTCCTCTCTGGGGAGGTTCCCATTGCTTGAAAGGCAGCCACGGTTCGTCCTTTATTTAAAGGGAGAGATCAAGCTGATCCTAACTGCTATAGGCCCATTTATATCTTGCCCTGTTAATCGAAAGTGTTGGGAAAACTTCTCAATAATCAACTGACTGGCTTTCTTGATGTCTATAGTATTCTCTCTGTTATGCAATCTGGTTTCTGCTCATGTTATGGATGTGTCACTGCAACCTTGAAGGTCCTCAATGGTGTCACCATTGCCCTTGATTCTAAGCAATGTTGTGCTGCTATTGTTATTGACCTGGCCAAAGCTTTTGATATGGTAGACCATTCCATTCTTGTGGGCCGGCTAAGGAGTATTTGTGTCTCTGAGGGGTCTTTGGCCTGGTTTGCTAACTACCTCTCTCAAAGAGTGCAGTGTTTAAAGTAAGAAAATCTGCTGTCTCAGCCACGGTCTGTCACCAAGGGAGTACCCCAAGGCTTGACTCTAGGCCCTACGCGCTTCTCAATTTACATCAACAACATAGCTCAGGCAGTAGGAAGCTCTCTCATCCATTTATATGCAGATGATACAGTCTTATACACAGCTGGCCGCTCCCAGGATTTGGTGTTAAATGCTCAACATTAAAGCATTCTTAGTGTCCATCAAGCTTTATCTGTCCTTACCCTACTTCTGAACACCTCTAAAACAAAGGTCATGTGGTTTGGTAAGAAGAATGTCCCTCTCCCCACCGGTGTGACTACTACCTCTGAGGGTTTAGAGGTTGAGGAAGTCACCTCATACAAGTACTTGGCAGTATGGCTAGACGGTACACTGTCCTTCTCTCAGCACATATCAAAGCTGCAGGCTTTTAGACTTGGTTTCCTCTATCGTAATCGCTCCTCTTTCACCCCAGCTGCCAAACTAACCCTGATTCAGATGACCATCCTGCCCATGCTAGAGTACAGAAATGTAATTTATAGATCGGCAGGTAAGGGTGCTCTCGAGCGGCTAGAGTTTATTTACCATTCGGCCATCAGATTTGCCACCAATGCTCCTAATAGGACACATCACTGCACTCTATACTCCTCTGTCAACTGGTCATCTCTGTATACCCGTCGCAAGACCCACTGGTTGATGCTTATTTATAAAACCCTCTTAGGCCTCACTCCCCCCTATCTGAGATATCTACTGCAGCCCTCATCCTCCACATACAACACCCTTTCTGCCAGTCACATTCTGTTAAAGGTCCCCAAAGCACACATCCCTGGGTCGCTCCTTGTTTCAGTTCGCTGCAGCAAGCGACTGGAACGAGCTGCAACAAACACTCAGACTGGACCGTTTTATCTCCAACCTCTTCATTCAAAGACTCAATCATGGACACTCTTACTAACAGTTGTGGCTGCTTTGTGTGATGTATCATTGTCTCTACCTTCTTGCCCCGTGTGCTGTTGTCTCTACCTTCTTGCTGTTGTCTCTACCTTCTTGCTGTTGTCTCTACCTTCTTGCTGTTGTCTCTACCTTCTTGCCCCGTGTGCTGTTGTCTCTACCTTCTTGCTGTTGTCTCTACCTTCTTGCTGTTGTCTCTACCTTCTTGCTGTTGTCTCTACCTTCTTGCTGTTGTCTCTACCTTCTTGCTGTTGTCTCTACCTTCTTGTTGTTGTCTCTACCTTCTTGTTGTTGTCTCTACCTTCTTGTTGTTGTCTCTACCTTCTTGCTGTTGTCTCTACCTTCTTGCTGTTGTCTCTACCTTCTTGCTGTTGTCTCTACCTTCTTGTTGTTGTCTCTACCTTCTTGCTGTTGTCTCTACCTTCTTGCTGTTGTCTCTACCTTCTTGCTGTTGTCTCTACCTTCTTGTTGTTGTCTCTACCTTCTTGTTGTTGTCTCTACCTTCTTGCTGTTGTCTCTACCTTCTTGCTGTTGTCTCTACCTTCTTGTTGTTGTCTCTACCTTCTTGCTGTTGTCTCTACCTTCTTGCTGTTGTCTCTACCTTCTTGTTGTTGTCTCTACCTTCTTGTTGTTGTCTCTACCTTCTTGCTGTTGTCTCTACCTTCTTGCTGTTGTCTCTACCTTCTTGCCCTTTGTGCTGTTGTCTCTACCTTCTTGCTGTTGTCTCTACCTTCTTGCCCCGTGTGCTGTTGTCTCTACCTTCTTGCTGTTGTCTCTACCTTCTTGCTGTTGTGTCTACCTTCTTGCTGTTGTCTCTACCTTCTTGCCCCTGTGTGCTGTTGTCTCTACCTTCTTGCTGTTGTCTCTACCTTCTTGCTGTTGTCTCTACCTTCTTGCTGTTGTCTCTACCTTCTTGCTGTTGTGTCTACCTTCTTGTTGTTGTCTCTACCTTCTTGTTGTTGTCTCTACCTTCTTGTTGTTGTCTCTACCTTATTGCTGTTGTCTCTACCTTCTTGCTGTTGTCTCTACCTTCTTGCTGTTGTCTCTACCTTCTTGTTGTTGTCTCTACCTTCTTGCTGTTGTCTCTACCTTCTTGCTGTTGTCTCTACCTTCTTGTTGTTGTCTCTACCTTCTTGTTGTTGTCTCTACCATCTTGCTGTTGTCTCTACCTTCTTGCTGTGTCTCTACCTTCTTGCTGTTGTCTCTACCTTCTTGCTGTTGTGTCTACCTTCTTGCTGTTGTCTCTACCTTCTTGCTGTTGTCTCCACCTTCTTGCTGTTGTCTCTACCTTCTTGCTGTTGTCTCTACCTTCTTGCTGTTGTCTCTACCTTCTTGCTGTTGTCTCCACCTTCTTGCTGTGCTGTTGTCTCTACCTTTATGCTGTTGTCTCTACCTTCTTGCTGTCATCTCTACCTTCTTGCTGTTGTCTCTACCTTCTTGCTGTTGTCTCTACCTTCTTGCTGTTGTCTCTACTTTCTTGCTGTTGTCTCTACCTTCTTGCTGTTGTCTCTACCTTCTTGCTGTTGTCTCTACCTTCTTGCCCCGTGTGCTGTTGTCTCTACCTTCTTGCCCTTTGTGCTGTTGTCTCTACCTTCTTGCTGTTTTCTCTACCTTCTTGCCCTGTGTGCTGTTGTCTCTACCTTCTTGCCCTTTGTGCTGTTGTCTCTACCTTCTTGCTGTTGTCTCTACCTTCTTGCCCTGTGTGCTGTTGTCTCTACCTTCTTGCTGTTGTCTCTACCTTCTTGCCCTTTGTGCTGTTGTCTGTGACCCATAATGTTTGTACCATGTTGTACCATGCTACCATGTTGTGTTGCTACCATGCTACCATGTTGTACCATAATACCATGATGTACCATGCTACCATGTTGTACCATGCTACCATGATGTACCATGCTACCATGCTGTATCATGCTACCATGTTGTACAATGCTACCATGTTGTACCATACTACCATGTTGTAACATGAAATGATGCTGTACCATTCCACCATGTTGTACCATGCTACCATGCTGTACCATGCTACCATGTTGTACCATGCTACCATGTTGTACCATGCTACCATGTTGTAACATGAAACCATGATGTACCATGCTACCATGTTGTACCATGCTACCATGCTGTACCATGCTACCAGGCTGTACCATGCTACCATGTTGTACAATTCTACCATGTTGTACCATGCTACCATGCTGTACCATGCTACCAGCAGATAGAACCATATATACTGATTCATGTAAATGATATGCAGCAGATAGAACCATATATACTGATTCATGTAAATGATATGCAGCAGATAGAACCATATATACTGATTCATGTAAATGATATGCAGCAGATAGAACCATATATACTGATTCATGTAAATGATATGCAGCAGATAGAACCATATATACTGATTCATGTAAATGATATGCAGCAGATAGAACCATATATACTGATTCATGTAAATGATATGCAGCAGATAGAACCATATATACTGATTCATATAAATGATATGCAGCAGATATAACCATATATACTGATTAATGTAAATGATATGCAGCAGATAGAACCATATATACTGATTCATGTAAATGATATGCAGCAGATAGAACCATATATACTGATTAATGTAAATGATATGCAGCAGATAGAAAGAACCATATATACTGATTCATGTAAATGATATGCAGCAGATAGAACCATATATACTGATTAATGTAAATGATAGAACCATATATACTGATTCATGTAAATGATATGCAGCAGATAGAACCATATATACTGATTCATGTAAATGATATGCAGCAGATAGAACCATATATACTGATTCATGTAAATGATATGCACCATATATACTGATTCATGTAAATGATATGCAGCAGATAGAACCATATATACTGATTCATGTAAATGATATGCAGCAGATAGAACCATATATACTGATTCATGTAAAAAATGCAGGACATTTTTCAAAGTTGAAATAGCTGTCTGAAAACTAGGACAAATTAACAGAAAAATCTAGCTAAAGAATATACAACAATGCAAAATTAATACAATATAAAATGCAAGTGTTATATATTCATAAAAAACATCTAAGTCCAAGCCCCGAGACTTGTTTTCTGTGTTCTTGAAGACCATCTAATGTATGGCTTATCATAGACACACCAATTAGATTTCTCTGCAACAGATATATGATTAGAGTTTACAATGAGCTGATTCCTAGCTTGATTGCCTCTCTCTCTCTCTCTCTCTCTCTCTCTCTCTCTCTCTCTCTCTCTCTCTCTCTCTCTCTCTCTCTCTCTCTCTACCTTGTTCCCCATCTCTCTCTCTCCCTCCCTCTCTCTCTCTACCTTGTTCCCCATCTCTCTCTCTCCCTCCCTCTCTCTCTCTACCTTGTTCCCCATCTCTCTCTCTCTCTCTCTCTCTCTCTACCTTGTTCCCATCATCTCTCTCTCTCTCCCTCCCTCCTCTCTCTCTCTACCTTGTTCCCCATCTCTCTCTCCCTCCCTCCCTCTCTCTCTACCTTGTTCCCCATTTCTCTCTCTCCCTCCCTCCCTCCCTCCCTCTCTCTCTCTCTCCCTCCCTCTCTCTCTCTACCTTGTTCCCCATCTCTCTCTCTCTCTCTCCCTCCCTCTCTCTCCCTCCCTCTCTCTCTCTACCTTGTTCCCCATCTCTCTCTCTCTCTGTCTGCCTTGTTCCCCATCTCTCTCTCTCCCTCCCTCTCTCTCTCTCTCTCTCTCTCCCTCCCTCTCTCTTTCTACCTTGTTCCCCATCTCTCTCTCTCTCCTCCCCCTCTCTCTCTCTCCCTCCCCCTCTCTCTCTCTACCTTGTTCCCCATCTCTCTCTCCTCTCTCTCTCTCTGCCTTGTTCCCCATCTCTCTCTCTATCCCTCCCTCCCTCTCTCTCTCTCTCTCTCTCTCTCTGCCTTGTTCCCCATCTCTCTCTCTCCCTCCCCTCTCTCTCTCTCTCTCTCTCTCTCTCTCTCTCTCTCTCTCTCTCTCTCTCTCTCTCTCTCTCTCTCTCTCTCTCTACCTTGTTCCCCATCTCTCTCTCTACCTTGTTCCCATCTCTCTCTCTCTCTCTCTGCCTTGTTCCCCATCTCTCTCTCTATCCCTCCTCTCTCTCTCTCTCTCTCTCTCTCTGCCTTGTTCCCCATCTCTCTCTCCCTCTCCTCTCTCTCTCTCTCTCTCTCTCTCTCTCTCTCTCTCTCTCTCTCTCTCTCTCTACCTTGTTCCCCATCTCTCTCTCTCCTCTCCTCTCTCTCTCTCTATCTCTCTCTCTACCTTGTTCCCCTCTCTCTCTCTCTCTCTCTCTCTCTCTCTCTCTCTCTCTCTCTCTGCCTTGTTCCCCATCTTTCGCTCTCCCTCAGTGGTGTAAAGTGGGACTCTAACACGGACGCTTGTAAGAAACCTTGCTATGCCCTCAGGTAAATGATCAACCAGGCAAAGCATCAATACAGAACTAAGAAAGAATTATATTACAACGTCCCTAACGCTCGTCAGATGTGGCAAACTATTACGGACTGCAAAGGGAAGCCCAGCTGGGAGTCATAGTAGTACGATAGGTGTTGTTTTACAGGGTCAGTCATAGTAGTATGATAGGTGTTGTTTTACAGGGTCAGTCATAGTAGTGTGATAGGTGTTGTTTTACAGGGTCAGTCATAGTAGTGTGATAGGTGTTGTTTTACAGGGTCAGTCATAGTAGTATGATAGGTGTTGTTTTACAGGGTCAGTCATAGTAGTATGATAGGTGTTGTTTTACAGGGTCAGTCATAGTAGTATGATAGGTGTTGTTTTACAGGGTCAGTCATAGTAGTATGATAGGTGTTGTTGTACAGGGTCAGTCATAGTAGTATGATAGGTGTTGTTTTACAGGGTCAGTCATAGTAGTACGATAGGTGTTGTTGTACAGGGTCAGTCATAGTAGTATGATAGGTGTTGTTGTACAGGGTCAGTCATAGTAGTATGATAGGTGTTGTTTTACACCACGACAACAACCACATTATTATCGGCAGGATGCCCTATTGATTCAACTAGACACTACAGATAGACACTACAACTAGACACTACAGATAGACACTACAACTAGACACTACAGATAGACACTACAACTAGACACCACAGATAGACACTACAACTAGACACCACAGATAGACACTACAACTAGACACCACAGATAGACACTACAGCTAGACACTACAGATAGACACTACAACTAGACACCACAGATAGACACTACAACTAGACACCACAGATAGACACTACAACTAGACACCACAGATAGACACTACAGCTAGACACTACAGATAGACACTACAACTAGACACTACAGATAGACACTACAACTAGACACCACAGATAGACACTACAACTAGACACCACAGATAGACACTACAACTAGACACCACAGATAGACACTACAACTAGACACCACAGATAGACACTACAACTAGACACTACAGATAGACACTACAACTAGACACTACAACTAGACAACACATATATACACTACAACTAGACACCACAGATAGACACTACAGATAGACACTACAGATAGACACTACAGATAGACAACACAGATAGACACTACAACTAGACACCACAGATAGACACTACAACTAGACAACTACAGATAGACAACACAGATAGACACTACAACTAGACAACACAGATAGACACTACAACTAGACACCACAGATAGACACTACAGCTAGACACTACAGTTAGACACTACAACTTGACACCACATATAGACACTACAGCTAGACACTACAGATAGACACTACAGATAGACAACACAGATATATACTACAACTAGACACCACAGATAGACACTACAACTAGACACCACATATAGACACTACAGCTAGACACTACAGATAGACACCACAGATATATACTAAAACTAGACACTGCAGATAGACACTACAGTTAGACACTACAACTAGACACTACAGATAAACACTACAGCTAGACACTACAGATATACACTACAACAGATAGACACTACAGATAGACAACACATATAGACACTACAGATATACAATACAGATAGACACTACAGATAGACAACACAGATATATACTACAACTAGACACCACAGATAGACACTACAACTAGACACCACAGATATATACTAAAACTAGACACTGCAGATAGACACTACAGTTAGACACTACAACTAGACACTACAGATATACACTACAACTAGACACTACAACTAGACACCACCGATAGACACTACAGATAGACACTACAGATATACCACACAGATATACACTACAGCTAGACACTACAGATAGACACTACAGATAGACACCACAGATAGACACTACAGATAGACACTACAGATAGACACTACAGATAGACACTACAAATAGACACTACAGATAGACACTACAGATAGACACTACAGATAGACACTACAGATAGACACTACAGCTAGACACACAGATAGACAACACAGATAGACACTACAGATAGACACTCCAGATAGACAACACAGATATACACTACAGATATACACTACAGATAGACAACACAGATATAGACACTACAGATAGACATACACTACAGATAGACACTACAGATAGACACTACAGATAGACACTACAGATAGACACTACATATAGACAACAAAGATATATACTACAGACATAGATAGACACACAGATAGACACTACAGATAGACACACAGATAGACACTACAGATAGACAACACAGATAGACACTACAGATAGATAGACAACACAGATATACACTACAGATAGACACCACAGATAGCCACTACAGATAGACACTACAGATAGACACTACAGATAGACAACAAAGATAGACACTACAGATAGACAACACAGATAGACACTACAGATAGACAACACAGATAGACACTACAGATAGACAACACAGATATATACTACAGATAGACAACACAGATAGACACTACAGATAGACAACACAGATATATACTACAGATAGACACACAGATAGACACTACAGTTAGACACTACAACACACTACAGATAGACACTACAGATAGACACTACACAAAGATACCACTACAGATAGACACACAGATAGATACTACAGATAGACACTACAGATAGACACTACAGATAGACACCACAGATAGACACTACAATTAGACACTACAGATAGACACTACAGATAGACACTACAGATAGACACTACAGATAGACACTACAGATAGACACTACAGATAGACAACACAGATATATACTACAGATAGACAACACAGATAGACACTACAGATAGACAACACAGATATATACTACAACTAGACAGGAACTTTTTGTTGTTGTTTTTGTTTACAGTATGATACCGTACATTTTACGGTATTGTAATGTGTGTCATCACACAGTACTTCCCATGACATCGTATTTATATTACCGTAGTATTGTTATATGAAACACAGATTTAAACAGCTAATTCACTGCAAACCCCTTTTACTGCAACATGTGGGTGGATCGGCGAGTTCGGTGCCAAAGTGGGGTTCAATCAGGTGGCTCTGTTAAACGAGACCTGTCACGACACTGCACTAAACTAGCCTGGTCCAAATCGTTTTAAATAGCAGGAGTGTACAGGTTCGGTAGTCGTAGCCGAATTCTAACACGACGGCAGTCAGTCCTACCTACACCAGGGTCCGGAGGTTCAAATGACCCCCCCCCCCCAACCACCCAGCTGCACCACAGAAAAGATCAATATCCATAAAGATCCATCAGTCATGCAAAGAGAGATTAAAGTCCTCTGAAAGTGGTCTAAGTCATAAATGAAGTCAGGGTATTGCCATACATCTTCAGAGGAGACCATTAGTCTCACCATACAAAAGGTTTCAGTGTCTGGAGGTGGTTCATTAACGGGGCATTCATCCTCCAACAGCCCACATGGACTCAAACTAACACTAACGCACACAGTCACCTCCCTGAGCACATAGTCACCTCCCTGAGCACACAGTCACCTCCCTGAACACACAGTCACCTCCCTGAGCACATAGTCACCTCCCTGAGCACACAGTCACCTCCCTGAGCACATAGTCACCTCCCTGAGCACACAGTCACCTCCCTGAGCACACAGTCACCTCCCTGAGCACACAGTCACCTCCCTGAGCACACAGTCACACACTCCCTGAACACACAGTCACCTCCCTGAGCACACAGTCACCTCCCTGAGCACACAGTCACCTCCCTGAGCACACAGTCACCTCCCTGAACACACAGTCACCTCCATGAGCACACAGTCACCTCCATGAACACACAGTCACCTCCCTGAGCACACAGTCACCTCCATGAACACACAGTCACCTCCATGAACACACAGTCACCTCCATGAACACACAGTCACCTCCATGAGCACACAGTCACCTCCCTGAACACACAGTCACCTCCATGAGCACACAGTCACCTCCATGAGCACACAGTCACCTCCCTGAGCACACAGTCACCTCCATGACACACAGTCACCTCCATGAACACACAGTCACCTCCATGAACACAGTCACCTCCCTGAGCACACAGTCACCTGAGCACACAGTCACACAGTCCCTCCATGAACACAGTCACCTCCATGAACACAGTCACCTCCATGAACACACAGTCACCTCCCTGAACACACAGTCACCTCCATGAACACACAGTCACCTCCATGACACACAGTCACCTCCATGAACACAGTCACATGAACACAGTCACAGTCACCTCCATGAACACAGTCAGTCACACAGTCACCTCCCCTGAACACACAGTCACCTCCTGAACACACACACACAGTCACCTCCATGAACAGTCACACAGTCACCTCCATGAACACAGTCACCTCCATGAACACACAGTCACCTCCCTGAACACACAGTCACCTCCATGAACACAGTCACCTCCCTGAGCACACAGTCACCTCCATGAACACACAGTCACCTCCCTGACACACAGTCACCTCCCTGAGCACACAGTCACCTCCATGAACACAGTCACCTCCCTGAACACACAGTCATCTCCATGAACACAGTCACCTCCATGAACACAGTCACCTCCCTGAGCACACAGTCACCTCCATGAGCACACAGTCACCTCCATGAACACACAGTCACCTCCCTGAACACACAGTCACCTCCATGAACACACAGTCACCTCCATGAACACAGTCACCTCCATGACACACAGTCACCTCCATGAACACACAGTCACCTCCATGAACACACAGTCACCTCCCTGAACACACAGTCACCTCCCTGAACACACAGTCACCTCCATGAACACACAGTCACCTCCCTGAACACACAGTCACCTCCCTGAACACAGTCACCCCTGAACACACAGTCACCTCCATGAACACAGTCACCTCCATGAACACAACACACAGTCACCTCCATGAACACACAGTCACCTGAGCACCATGAACACACAGTCACCTCCCTGAACACACAGTCACTGAACACACAGTCACCTCCATGAGCACACAGTCACCTCCATGAACACAGTCACCTCCATGAACACACAGTCACCTCCATGAACACAGTCACCTCCATGACACACAGTCACCTCCATGAACACAGTCACCTCCACACAGTCACCTCCATGAACACAGTCACCTCCCTGAACACACAGTCACCTCCCTGAACACACAGTCACCTCCCTGAACACACAGTCACCTCCATGAACACAGTCACCTCCATGAACACAGTCACCTCCATGAACACACAGTCACCTCCATGAACACACAGTCACCTCCATGAACACACAGTCACCTCCCTGAACACACAGTCACCTCCATGAACACAGTCACCTCCATGAACACAGTCACCTCCATGAACACAGTCACCTCCATGAACACAGTCACCTCCATGAACACACAGTCACCTCCATGAACACACAGTCACCTCCATGAACACAGTCACCTCCAGTCACCTCCATGAACACAGTCACCTCCATGAACACACAGTCACCTCCATGAACACACAGTCCATGAACACAGTCACCTCCATGAACACACAGTCACCTCCATGAACACAGTCACCTCCATAAAACACAGTCACCTCCCTGAACACACAGTCACCTCCCTGAACACACAGTCCATGAACACACAGTCCCTGAACACAGTCACAGTCACCTCCCTGAACACAGTCACCTCCATGAGCACACAGTCACCTCCATGAACACACAGTCACCTCCCTGAACACACAGTCACCTCCATGAACACACAGTCACCTCCCTGAACACACAGTCACCTCCCTGAGCACACAGTCACCTCCATGAACACACAGTCCCTCCATGAACACACAGTCACCTCCCTGAACACAGTCACATGAACACAGTCACCTCCTGAACACACAGTCACCTCCATGAACACACAGTCACCTCCCTGAACACACAGTCATCTCCCTGAACACCAGTCCATGTCAACACACAGTCACCTCCATGACACACAGTCACCTGAACACACAGTCACCTCCATGAACACACAGTCACCTCCCTGAACACACAGTCACCTCCATGAGCACACAGTCACCTCCATGAACACACAGTCACCTCCATGAACACACAGTCACCTCCCTGAACACAGTCACCTCCCTGAGCACACAGTCACCTCCCTGAACACACAGTCACCTCCATGAACACACAGTCACCTCCTGAGCACACAGTCACCTCCATGAACACAGTCACCTCCATGAACACACAGTCACCTCCATGAACACACAGTCACCTCCATGAGCACACAGTCACCTCCATGAACACAGTCACCTCCATGAACACACAGTCACCTCCCTGAGCACACAGTCACCTCCCTGAACACAGTCACCTCCCTGAACACACAGTCACCTCCATGAACACAGTCACCTGAGCACCATGAGCACACAGTCACCTCCTGAACACACAGTCACCTCCCTGCACACACAGTCACCTCCCTGAGCACACAGTCACCTCCATGAACACACAGTCACCTCCCTGAGCACACAGTCACCTCCCTGAGCACACAGTCACCTCCATGAACACACAGTCACCTCCATGAACACACAGTCACCTCCATGAACACACAGTCACCTCCATGAACACACAGTCACCTCCTTTAAATGACCACGGTCTCTCTCCTCTCTCTAGTTGCCATATCTGATTGGCTCTGCCATCGTTCAGAACATTACAGCAGCAGCGTTGTGGGGACTTTCAGTGAGGAGCTTCCCATCATGTGCTCTTGCTGCACTTCCTGACAGCCTGTCCCTGTGGGCCTGCCCTTAAAACATGGCCCACGACTGCCTGAGAGGAGAGAGGCAGGGATGGATGGAGGGAGGGAGGAGAGAGCCTCCAGAATGGCCCAGAGAGAGAGAGAGAGAGAGAGAGACAGACACTCCTTCCCTCCTCTCCCTAAGGGCCAGCACCCACTACACCACACACCAACCCGCCAGGGAATGTATCTACTTATAAGCAACCTAATTAAATGACCGGGTGAACAAACGGGTTGACTGTGAGCTGCAGGTAGGTAAGAGGGTGTGAAGGCGGGAAAGAGAGCTGACATGGCGTATCCGTGGTTGCA
Organism: Oncorhynchus keta; assembly: GCF_023373465.1. Lineage (NCBI taxonomy): Eukaryota > Metazoa > Chordata > Actinopteri > Salmoniformes > Salmonidae > Oncorhynchus > Oncorhynchus keta. The sequence continues at coordinate 54,098,467 of NC_068438.1, read as the reverse complement.
GTGTTGCATCACACCTCCTCCCTGGGGGACGGGCCAGAACACAGTCAGTTGAAGAGGGCAATCGGTACAAACAGCCAGGGTTAGGGTTCTCTCTTTTCTCTCTGCCTCAGTCAGCACTCCTCTCTTGTCCTGTTACAACCTGCTCTGTCCCTGTGGTGCCTCCTTCAAAACACAGGTGGGCTGAATGTCTTTAATGCTAATGCTAGCTCTGGTGCCTCCTTCAAAACACAGGTGGGCTGAATGTATGTAATGCTAATGCTAGCTCTGGTGCCTCCTTCAAAACACAGGTGGGCTGAATGTCTTTAATGCTAATGCTAGCTCTGGTGCCTCCTTCAAAACACAGGTGGGCTGAATGTATGTAATGCTAATGCTAGCTCTGGTGCCTCCTTCAAAACACAGGTGGGCTGAATGTCTTTAATGCTAATGCTAGCTCTGGTGCCTCCTTCAAAACACAGGTGGGCTGAATGAAAATGCTAATGCAGTGCCTTCAAAACACAGGTGGGCTGAAATGTAATGCTAATGAGCCTGGTGCCTCCTTCAAAAAAGGTGGGCTGAAGTATGTAATGCTAATGCTAGCTCTGGTGGCTTCAAAACACAGGTGGGGAATGTATTTAATGCTAATGCTAGCTCTGGTGCCTCCTTCAAAACACAGGTGGGCTGAATGCCCCCATCAGCTCTGGTGCCTCCTTCAAAACCAGTCTGAAATTTAATTTCATTTTTTCAAAAACAGGTGGGCTTTATTTTATTTTGCCTCCTTATTTAACCAGGCAAGTCGGTGCCTCCTTAAAACAAGGTGGGCTTATTTTTAATGACAGCCTGGGGACAGTGGGCTGAATTAACTGCCTGTTCTGGTGCCTCCTTCAAAACACAGGTGGGCTGAATTATGTAATGCCTAGCTCTGGTGCCTCCTTCAAAACACAGGTGGGCTGAATGTCTTGCTAAAGCTCCGGTGCCTCCTTCAAAACACAGGTGGGCTGAATGTGCAACGCTCTAACCACTAGGCTACCCTGCCGCCCCATCAAAAACATGGGCTGAATGTAGAACATTTAGCTCTGGATTGTGTAGTAATGCTTTTAAGGTGGGCTATGTCTTAGACCCCTTCAAAAAAGAGAGCCCATGTAGTTAAGGCACTAGTAATCATTCAAAAAAGGTGGGCTGAATGAGAATGATGTTTGAAAACAAACAGTGCAGGGAAAATATTCAGACCCCTTGAGAGTGTGGGCTTACCAGTGGAGGAGGGACACTCATTCACCACCTGGATCCACCCCATCAAGCTCTGATTTCTGAAATGTTTATTTTATTTTACCTTTATTTAACCAGGCATCTCAAGAACAAATTCTTATTTTCAATGACAGCCTAGGGAGGTTTGGTGAAGCTGTTAGGGCAGAGGGTCCCTGTGAGGGGTTTTTGTATATCATTTACATTGACATCTGAGTCATCCCATGAACATGCTCGGAGAACATTTAGGGATTGTGTAGGTTTTAAGTAGTAGATCCCCCCCCCCCAAAAAAAGAGCCCAGCAATCATTAAAGAGTAATGATGTTTGACTGGAATATGTAAATGGAATAAAGGTATGGAACACCTCAACAGCAAACCACTTGTAAAAGGAGGCTGTTGAGAGGGATTTTGTATATCATTTACATTGACATCTGAGTCATTGTGTCACTGGAGGAGGCTGTTGAGAGGAGGACGGCTCATAGTAATGTCTGGACTGGAGTAAATGGAATGGTATGGAACACCTGGAAACCACAGGAGGCTGTTGAGAGGAGGACGGCTCATAGTAATGTCTGGACTGGAGTCAATGGAATGGTATGGAACACCTGGAAACCACAGGAGGCTGTTGAGAGGAGGACGGCTCATAGTAATGTCTGGACTGGAGTAAATGGAATGGTATGGAACACCTGGAAACCACAGGAGGCTGTTGAGAGGAGGACGGCTCATAGTAATGTCTGGACTGGAGTCAATGGAATGGTATGGAACACCTGGAAACCACAGGAGGCTGTTGAGAGGAGGACGGCTCATAGTATTGTCTGGACTGGAGTCAATGGAATGGTATGGAACACCTGGAAACCACAGGAGGCTGTTGAGAGGAGGACGGCTCATAGTAATGTCTGGACTGGAGTCAATGGAATGGTATGGAACACCTGGAAACCACAGGAGGCTGTTGAGAGGAGGACGGCTCATAGTAATGTCTGGACTGGAGTCAATGGAATGGTATGGAACACCTGGAAACCACAGGAGGCTGTTGAGAGGAGGACGGCTCATAGTAATGTCTGGACTGGAGTCAATGGAATGGTATGGAACACCTGGAAACCACAGGAGGCTGTTGAGAGGAGGACGGCTCATAGTAATGTCTGGACTGGAGTCAATGGAATGGTATGGAACACCTGGAAACCACAGGAGGCTGTTGAGAGGAGGACGGCTCATAGTAATGTCTGAAAACCTGATGTTCGATGTATTTGTTACCATTCCACCGATTCCACTCCAGTCATTAGAACGAGCCCAGTTAAGGTGCCACCAACAGCCTGTGATGGGCACGAGCACATCAACCAAACACCGACACTCAGACAGGAAGTTGTGAAATGGGCTTCCAAACGATCCATCATTGGAAAAAAAAAAAGAATAAATATCCTCTGACAATGACATTTTAACTGCCAGGTAATCAATATCGCAATATTTGGAAAGAGGTAATGTATGATAAAGTTATAAAACAAATACCTATAAATGCTGTATCTCACAGACACGCCTGCCCATTACAGACGTAATGGAACTGATATCTGTGTGGTAATAAAATAGCATTTAACGAGTGCAGAAAAAGGGGAGTCCATTGAAGACTGACCTAAGACATCTCAATCAGCTCTCGGGCTCTCTGATCTGTGGGAAGACACAACCACCCATTAGTCACAGGATGTATCCCCAAACGGCAAACCCTCTATTCCCTTTATAGTGCACTACTTTTCATCAGATCCCTACAGGTTAAAAGAAGTGCACTATAAAGGGAACATGGTGTTATTTGGTATGCAGACAGAGACATAGTGCTGAAAGGACGTAGGACAACAATTACACATAGTTCTGGATGCAGAACTAAAAGCACATTAATATTGGTAGCAGAGACTGGCCTTCCCAACAGCCTGTGATTGGCCTTCCCAACAGCCTGTGATTGGCCTTCCCAACAGCATGTGATTGGCCTTCCCAACAGCCTGTGATTGGCCTTCCCAACAGCCTGTGATTGACCTTCCCAACAGCCTTTGATTGGCCTTCCCAACAGCCTGTGATTGGCCTTCCCAACAGCCTGTGATTGGCCTTCCCAACAGCCTGTGATTGGCCTTCCCAACAGCCTGTGGTTGGCCTTCCCAACAGCCTGTGATTGGCCTTCCCAACAGCATGTGATTGGCCTTCCCAACAGCCTGTGATTGGCCTTCCCAACAGCCTGTGATTGGCCTTCCCAACAGCCTGTGATTGGCCTTCCCAACAGCCTGTGATTGTCCTTCTCAACAGCCTGTGATTGGCCTTCCCAACAGCCTGTGATTGGCCTTCCCAACAGCCTGTGATTGGCCTTCCCAACAGCCTGTGATTGGCCTTCCCAACAGCCTGTGATTGGCCTTCCCAACAGCCTGTGATTGACCTTCCCAACAGCCTGTGATTGGCCTTCCCAACAGCCTGTGATTGGCCTTCCCAACAGCCTGTGATTGACCTTCCCAACAGCCTGTGATTGGGCATGAACTCAAAAAAAAAAAAGCATTTAGCATGTTTAAATAAAATAATAATAAGATGAAAATAACTCAGTATTTGGCTGAGAGGATCTAATTGTCACAATACCAGAATCTGTGTAACCAATCACAGGACACCAACTAGACAGGAGCATAGAGGAGAGTAGCCGACAGGTAAGAGAGTCACCTTCAATCATTCAAACGCTGAAAGAAATAGCTGAAGGAGACTATTATCCTATGAGTACAGAATCAAAAACAACACAGGGGTGGTATCTAGGCCCTGATCAACACTAGTTATATTAACACAGAGGTGGTATCTAAACCCTGATCAATACTAGTTATATTAACAACACAGGGGTGGTATCTAAACCCTGATCAATACTAGTTATATTAACAACACAGGGGTGGTATCTAGGCCCTGATCAATACTAGTTATATTAACAACACAGAGGTGGTATCTAGGCCCTGATCAATACTAGTTATATTAACAACACAGGGGTGGTATCTAGGCCCTGATCAACACTAGTTATATTAACAACACAGGGGTGGTATCGAGGCCCTGATCAACACTAGTTATATTAACAACACAGAGGTGGTATCTAGGCCCTGATCAATACTAGTTATATTAACAACACAGGGGTGGTATCTAGGCCCTGATCAATACTAGTTATATTAACAACACAGAGGTGGTATCTAGGCCCTGATCAATACTAGTTATATTAACAACACAGGGGTGGTATCTAGGCCCTGATCAATACTAGTTATATTAACAACACAGAGGTGGTATCTAGGCCCTGATCAATACTAGTTATATTAACAACACAGAGGTGGTATCTAGGCCCTGATCAATACTAGTTATATTAACAACACAGAGGTGGTATCTAAACCCTGATCAATATTATTATTATTATTACTAGTTATATTAACAACACAGGGGTGGTATCTAGGCCCTGATCAACACTAGTTATATTAACAACACAGGGGTGGTATCTAGGCCCTGATCAATACTAGTTATATTAACAACACAGGGGTGGTATCTAAACCCTGATCAATACTAGTTATATTAACAACACAGAGGTGGTATCTAGGCCCTGATCAATACTAGTTATATTAACAACACAGGGGTGGTATCTAAACCCTGATCAACACTAGTTATATTAACAACACAGGGGTGGTATCTAAACCCTGATCAATACTAGTTATATTAACAACACAGAGGTGGTATCTAGGCCCTGATCAATACTAGTTATATTAACAACACAGAGGTGGTATCTAGGCCCTGATCAATACTAGTTATATTAACAACACAGGGGTGGTATCTAGGCCCTGATCAATACTAGTTATATTAACAACACAGAGGTGGTATCTAGGCCCTGATCAACACTAGTTATATTAACAACACAGAGGTGGTATCTAGGCCCTGATCAATACTAGTTATATTAACAACACAGGGGTGGTATCTAGGCCCTGATCAACACTAGTTATATTAACAACACAGGGGTGGTATCTAGGCCCTGATCAATACTAGTTATATTAACAACACAGGGGTGGTATCTAGGCCCTGATCAATACTAGTTATATTAACAACACAGGGGTGGTATCTAGGCCCTGATCAACACTAGTTATATTAACAACACAGGGGTGGTATCTATGCCCTGATCAACACTAGTTATATTAACAACACAGAGGTGGTATCTAGACCCTGATCAATACTAGTTATATTAACAACACAGGGGTGGTATCTAGGCCCTGATCAATACTAGTTATATTAACAACACAGAGGTGGTATCTAGGCCCTGATCAATACTAGTTATATTAACAACACAGAGGTGGTATCTAGGCCCTGATCAACACTAGTTATATTAACAACACAGGGGGTGGTATCTAGGCCCTGATCAACACTAGTTATATTAACAACACAGAGGTGGTATCTAGGCCCTGATCAATACTAGTTATATTAACAACACAGAGGTGGTGTCTAGGCCCTGATCAATACTAGTTATATTAACAACACAGGGGTGGTATCTAGGCCCTGATCAATACTAGTTATATTAACAACACAGAGGTGGTATCTAGGCCCTGATCAATACTAGTTATATTAACAACACAGGGGTGGTATCTAGGCCCTGATCAATACTAGTTATATTAACAACACAGGGTGGTATCTAGGCCCTGATCAATACTAGTTATATTAACAACACAGGGGTGGTATCTAGGCCCTGATCAATACTAGTTATATTAACAACACAGGGGTGGTATCTAGGCCCTGATCAACACTAGTTATATTAACAACACAGGGGTGGTATCTAGGCCCTGATCAACACTAGTTATATTCACAACACAGGGGTGGTATCTAGGCCCTGATCAACACTAGTTATATTAACAACACAGGGGTGGTATCTAGGCCCTGATCAACACTAGTTATATTAACAACACAGGGGTGGTATCTAGGCCCTGATCAATACTAGTTATATTAACAACACAGAGGTGGTATCTAGGCCCTGATCAATACTAGTTATATTAACAACACAGGGGTGGTATCTAGGCCCTGATCAATACTAGTTATATTAACAACACAGGGGTGGTATCTAGGCCCTGATCAATACTAGTTATATTAACAACACAGGGGTGGTATCTAGGCCCTGATCAATACTAGTTATATTAACAACACAGGGGTGGTATCTAGGCCCTGATCAATACTAGTTATATTAACAACACAGGGGTGGTATCTAGGCCCTGATCAACACTAGTTATATTAACAACACAGGGGTGGTATCTAGGCCCTGATCAATACTAGTTATATTAACAACACAGAGGTGGTATCTCGACCCTGATCAATACTAGTTATATTAACAACACAGAGGTGGTATCTCGGCCCTGATCAATACTAGTTATATTAACAACACAGAGGTGGTATCTAGACCCTGATCAATACTAGTTATATTAACAACACAGGGGTGGTATCTAGGCCCTGATCAATACTAGTTATATTAACAACACAGAGGTGGTATCTAGGCCCTGATCAATACTAGTTATATTAACAACACAGAGGTGGTATCTAGGCCCTGATCAACACTAGTTATATTAACAACACAGGGGTGGTATCTAGGCCCTGATCAACACTAGTTATATTAACAACACAGAGGTGGTATCTAGGCCCTGATCAATACTAGTTATATTAACAACACAGGGGTGGTATCTAGGCCCTGATCAATACTAGTTATATTAACAACACAGAGGTGGTATCTAGGCCCTGATCAATACTAGTTATATTAACAACACAGAGGTGGTATCTAGGCCCTGATCAACACTAGTTATATTAACAACACAGGGGTGGTATCTAGGCCCTGATCAACACTAGTTATATTAACAACACAGAGGTGGTATCTAGGCCCTGATCAATACTAGTTATATTAACAACACAGAGGTGGTATCTAGGCCCTGATCAATACTAGTTATATTAACAACACAGAGGTGGTATCTAGGCCCTGATCAATACTAGTTATATTAACAACACAGAGGTGGTATCTAGGCCCTGATCAATACTAGTTATATTAACAACACAGGGGTGGTATCTAGGCCCTGATCAATACTAGTTATATTAACAACACAGAGGTGGTATCTAGGCCCTGATCAACACTAGTTATATTAACAACACAGAGGTGGTATCTAGGCCCTGATCAATACTAGTTATATTAACAACACAGGGGGTGGTATCTAGGCCCTGATCAACACTAGTTATATTAACAACACAGGGTGGTATCTAGGCCCTGATCAATACTAGTTATATTAACAACACAGGGGTGGTATCTAGGCCCTGATCAATACTAGTTATATTAACAACACAGGGGTGGTATCTAGGCCCTGATCAACACTAGTTATATTAACAACACAGGGGTGGTATCTATGCCCTGATCAACACTAGTTATATTAACAACACAGAGGTGGTATCTAGACCCTGATCAATACTAGTTATATTAACAACACAGGGGTGGTATCTAGGCCCTGATCAATACTAGTTATATTAACAACACAGAGGTGGTATCTAGGCCCTGATCAATACTAGTTATATTAACAACACAGAGGTGGTATCTAGGCCCTGATCAACACTAGTTATATTAACAACACAGGGGTGGTATCTAGGCCCTGATCAACACTAGTTATATTAACAACACAGAGGTGGTATCTAGGCCCTGATCAATACTAGTTATATTAACAACACAGAGGTGGTGTCTAGGCCCTGATCAATACTAGTTATATTAACAACACAGGGGTGGTATCTAGGCCCTGATCAATACTAGTTATATTAACAACACAGAGGTGGTATCTAGGCCCTGATCAATACTAGTTATATTAACAACACAGGGGTGGTATCTAGGCCCTGATCAATACTAGTTATATTAACAACACAGAGGTGGTATCTAGGCCCTGATCAATACTAGGTATATTAACAACACAGAGGTGGTATCTAGGCCCTGATCAACACTAGTTATATTAACAACACAGGGGTGGTATCTAGGCCCTGATCAACACTAGTTATATTAACAACACAGAGGTGGTATCTAGGCCCTGATCAATACTAGTTATATTAACAACACAGAGGTGGTATCTAGGCCCTGATCAATACTAGTTATATTAACAACACAGAGGTGGTATCTAGGCCCTGATCAATACTAGTTATATTAACAACACAGGGTTGGTATCTAGGCCCTGATCAATACTAGTTATATTAACAACACAGGGTGGTATCTAGGCCCTGATCAATACTAGTTATATTAACAACACAGGGGTGGTATCTAGGCCCTGATCAATACTAGTTATATTAACAACACAGGGGTGGTATCTAGGCCCTGATCAATACTAGTTATATTAACAACACAGGGGTGGTATCTAGGCCCTGATCAATACTAGTTATATTAACAACACAGGGGTGGTATCTAGGCCCTGATCAACACTAGTTATATTAACAACACAGGGGTGGTATCTAGGCCCTGATCAACTAGTTATATTCACAACACAGGGGTGGTATCTAGGCCCTGATCAACACTAGTTATATTAACAACACAGGGGTGGTATCTAGGCCCTGATCAACACTAGTTATATTAACAACACAGGGGTGGTATCTAGGCCCTGATCAATACTAGTTATATTAACAACACAGAGGTGGTATCTAGGCCCTGATCAATACTAGTTATATTAACAACACAGGGGTGGTATCTAGGCCCTGATCAATACTAGTTATATTAACAACACAGGGGTGGTATCTAGGCCCTGATCAATACTAGTTATATTAACAACACAGGGTGGTATCTAGGCCCTGATCAATACTAGTTATATTAACAACACAGGGGTGGTATCTAGGCCCTGATCAATACTAGTTATATTAACAACACAGGGGTGGTATCTAGGCCCTGATCAACACTAGTTATATTAACAACACAGAGGTGGTATCTAGGCCCTGATCAATACGTTATATTTACAACACAGGGGTGGTATCTAGGCCCTGATCAATACTAGTTATATTAACAACACAGAGGTGGTATCTCGACCCTGATCAATACTAGTTATATTAACAACACAGAGGTGGTATCTCGGCCCTGATCAATACTAGTTATATTAACAACACAGAGGTGGTATCTAGACCCTGATCAATACTAGTTATATTAACAACACAGGGTGGTATCTAGGCCCTGATCAATACTAGTTATATTAACAACACAGAGGTGGTATCTAGGCCCTGATCAATACTAGTTATATTAACAACACAGAGGTGGTATCTAGGCCCTGATCAACACTAGTTATATTAACAACACAGGGGTGGTATCTAGGCCCTGATCAACACTAGTTATATTAACAACACAGAGGTGGTATCTAGGCCCTGATCAATACTAGTTATATTAACAACACAGGGGTGGTATCTAGGCCCTGATCAATACTAGTTATATTAACAACACAGAGGTGGTATCTAGGCCCTGATCAATACTAGTTATATTAACAACACAGAGGTGGTATCTAGGCCCTGATCAACACTAGTTATATTAACAACACAGGGGTGGTATCTAGGCCCTGATCAACACTAGTTATATTAACAACACAGAGGTGGTATCTAGGCCCTGATCAATACTAGTTATATTAACAACACAGAGGTGGTATCTAGGCCCTGATCAATACTAGTTATATTAACAACACAGAGGTGGTATCTAGGCCCTGATCAATACTAGTTATATTAACAACACAGGGTTGGTATCTAGGCCCTGATCAATACTAGTTATATTAACAACACAGGGGTGGTATCTAGGCCCTGATCAATACTAGTTATATTAACAACACAGGGGTGGTATCTAGGCCCTGATCAATACTAGTTATATTAACAACACAGGGGTGGTATCTAGGCCCTGATCAATACTAGTTATATTAACAACACAGGGGTGGTATCTAGGCCCTGATCAATACTAGTTATATTAACAACACAGGGGTGGTATCTAGGCCCTGATCAACACTAGTTATATTAACAACACAGGGGTGGTATCTAGGCCCTGATCAACACTAGTTATATTCACAACACAGGGGTGGTATCTAGGCCCTGATCAACACTAGTTATATTAACAACACAGGGGTGGTATCTAGGCCCTGATCAACACTAGTTATATTAACAACACAGGGGTGGTATCTAGGCCCTCATCAATAATAGTTATATTAACAACACAGAGGTGGTATCTAGGCCCTGATCAATACTAGTTATATTAACAACACAGGGGTGGTATCTAGGCCCTGATCAATACTAGTTATATTAACAACACAGGGGTGGTATCTAGGCCCTGATCAATACTAGTTATATTAACAACACAGGGGTGGTATCTAGGCCCTGATCAATACTAGTTATATTAACAACACAGGGGTGGTATCTAGGCCCTGATCAACACTAGTTATATTAACAACACAGAGGTGGTATCTAGGCCCTGATCAATACGCGTTATATTTACAACACAGGGGTGGTATCTAGGCCCTGATCAATACTAGTTATATTAACAACACAGAGGTGGTATCTCGGCCCTGATCAATACTAGTTATATTAACAACACAGAGGTGGTATCTCGGCCCTGATCAATACTAGTTATATTAACAACACAGAGGTGGTATCTAGACCCTGATCAATACTAGTTATATTAACAACACAGGGGTGGTATCTAGGCCCTGATCAATACTAGTTATATTAACAACACAGAGGTGGTATCTAGGCCCTGATCAATACTAGTTATATTAACAACACAGAGGTGGTATCTAGGCCCTGATCAACACTAGTTATATTAACAACACAGGGGTGGTATCTAGGCCCTGATCAACACTAGTTATATTAACAACACAGAGGTGGTATCTAGGCCCTGATCAATACTAGTTATATTAACAACACAGAGGTGGTATCTAGGCCCTGATCAATACTAGTTATATTAACAACACAGAGGTGGTATCTCGGCCCTGATCAATACTAGTTATATTAACAACACAGAGGTGGTATCTAGGCCCTGATCAATACTAGTTATATTAACAACACAGGGGTGGTATCTAGGCCCTGATCAATACTAGTTATATTAACAACACAGAGGTGGTATCTAGGCCCTGATCAATACTAGTTATATTAACAACACAGAGGTGGTATCTAGGCCCTGATCAACACTAGTTATATTAACAACACAGGGGTGGTATCTAGGCCCTGATCAACACTAGTTATATTAACAACACAGAGGTGGTATCTAGGCCCTGATCAATACTAGTTATATTAACAACACAGAGGTGGTATCTAGGCCCTGATCAATACTAGTTATATTAACAACACAGAGGTGGTATCTAGGCCCTGATCAATACTAGTTATATTAACAACACAGGGTTGGTATCTAGGCCCTGATCAATACTAGTTATATTAACAACACAGGGGTGGTATCTAGGCCCTGATCAATACTAGTTATATTAACAACACAGGGGTGGTATCTAGGCCCTGATCAATACTAGTTATATTAACAACACAGGGGTGGTATCTAGGCCCTGATCAATACTAGTTATATTAACAACACAGGGGTGGTATCTAGGCCCTGATCAATACTAGTTATATTAACAACACAGGGTGGTATCTAGGCCCTGATCAACACTAGTTGTATTAACAACACAGGGGTGGTATCTAGGCCCTGATCAACACTAGTTATATTCACAACACAGGGGTGGTATCTAGGCCCTGATCAACACTAGTTATATTAACAACACAGGGGTGGTATCTAGGCCCTGATCAACACTAGTTATATTAACAACACAGGGGTGGTATCTAGGCCCTGATCAATACTAGTTATATTAACAACACAGAGGTGGTATCTAGGCCCTGATCAATACTAGTTATATTAACAACACAGGGGTGGTATCTAGGCCCTGATCAATACTAGTTATATTAACAACACAGGGGTGGTATCTAGGCCCTGATCAATACTAGTTATATTAACAACACAGGGGTGGTATCTAGGCCCTGATCAATACTAGTTATATTAACAACACAGGGGTGGTATCTAGGCCCTGATCAACACTAGTTATATTAACAACACAGAGGTGGTATCTAGGCCCTGATCAATACGCGTTATATTAACAACACAGGGGTGGTATCTAGGCCCTGATCAATACTAGTTATATTAACAACACAGAGGTGGTATCTCGGCCCTGATCAATACTAGTTATATTAACAACACAGAGGTGGTATCTAGGCCCTGATCAATACTAGTTATATTAACAACACAGGGTTGGTATCTAGGCCCTGATCAATACTAGTTATATTAACAACACAGAGGTGGTATCTCGGCCCTGATCAATACTAGTTATATTAACAACACAGGGGTGGTATCTAGGCCCTGATCAATACTAGTTATATTAACAACACAGGGGTGGTATCTAGGCCCTGATCAATACTAGTTATATTAACAACACAGGGGTGGTATCTAGGCCCTGATCAATACTAGTTATATTAACAACACAGAGGTGGTATCTAGGCCCTGATCAATACTAGTTATATTAACAACACAGGGGTGGTATCTAGGCCCTGATCAATACTAGTTATATTAACAACACAGGGGTGGTATCTAAACCCTGATCAATACTAGTTATATAAACAACACAGGGGTGGTATCTAGGCCCTGATCAACACTAGTTATATTAACAACACAGAGGTGGTATCTAGGCCCTGATCAATACTAGTTATATTAACAACACAGGGGTGGTATCTAGGCCCTGATCAATACTAGTTATATTAACAACACAGGGGTGGTATCTAGGCCCTGATCAATACTAGTTATATTAACAACACAGAGGTGGTATCTAGGCCCTGATCAATACTAGTTATATTAACAACACAGAGGTGGTATCTAGGCCCTGATCAATACTAGTTATATTAACAACACAGAGGTGGTATCTAAACCCTGATCAATACTAGTTATATAAACAACACAGGGGTGGTATCTAGGCCCTGATCAATACTAGTTATATTAACAACACAGGGGTGGTATCTAGGCCCTGATCAATACTAGTTATATTAACAACACAGGGGTGGTATCTAGGCCCTGATCAATACTAGTTATATTAACAACACAGAGGTGGTATCTAAACCCTGATCAATACTAGTTATATAAACAACACAGGGTTGGTATCTAGGCCCTGATCAATACTAGTTATATAAACAACACAGGGGTGGTATCTAGGCCCTGATCAACACTAGTTATATTAACAACACAGAGGTGGTATCTAGGCCCTGATCAATACTAGTTATATTAACAACACAGGGGTGGTATCTAGGCCCTGATCAATACTAGTTATATTAACAACACAGAGGTGGTATCTAGGCCCTGATCAATACTAGTACACACTCGACCCTAGCAGGCAGTACTAGTACACACTAGACCCTAACAGGCAGTACTAGTACACACTAGACCCTAGCAGGCAGTACTAGTACACACCAGACTTTAGCAGGAAGCATTAGTACATACTAGACCATAGCAAGTAGTACTAGTACACACTAGACCCAAGACTACACACTAGACCCTAGAAGGCCGTACTACTACATACTAGACGCTAGCAGGCAGTACTACTACATGCTAGACCCTAGACTACACACTAGACCCTAGAAGGCAGTACTACTACATACTAGACGCTAGTAGGCAGTACTACTACATACTAGACCCTAGCAGGCAGTACTACTACATACTAGACCCTAGACTACACACTAGACCCTCCAGTATTCAGCTGTGGTCAAACAGAGGTGGCTCTCCTCAGCAGCACCCTGGAGGGAAAATGAAAAGTATTTGAGAAAGGAGAGTGAAGATGGCCTCTCTCTCTCCTCAGGGTGATTACAACAACATCCACCACCATCTCTCGCTTTCTCCCTCCCTCATACACAACCATCACTCTGTCCCTCTCTCCCTCCCCTCATCCACCACCATCACCCTGTCCCTCTCTGTCTCCCCCTCATCCACCACCATCACTCTGTCCCTCTCTGTCTCCCCCTCATCCACCACCATCACCCTGTCCCTCTCTGTCTTCCCCTCATCCACCACCATCACCCTGTCCCTCTCTGTCTTCCCCTCATCCACCACCATCACTCTGTCCCTCTCCGTCTCCCCCTCATCCACCACCATCACCCTGTCCCTCTCCGTCTCCCCCTCATCCACCACCATCACCCTGTCCCTCTCTGTCTTCCCCTCATCCACCACCATCACTCTGTCCCTCTCTGTCTTCCCCTCATCCACCACCATCACTCTGTCCCTCTCCGTCTCCCCCTCATCCACCACCATCACCCTGTCCCTCTCTGTCTTCCCCTCATCCACTACCATCACTCTGTCCCTCTCTGTCTTCCCCTCATCCACTACCATCACTCTGTCCCTCTCTGTCTTCCCCTCATCCACCACCATCACTCTGTCCCTCTCCGTCTCCCCCTCATCCACCACCATCACTCTGTCCCTCTCTGTCTTCCCCTCATCCACCACCATCACTCTGTCCCTCTCTGTCTTCCCCTCATCCACTACCATCACTCTGTCCCTCTCTGTCTTCCCCTCATCCACTACCATCACTCTGTCCCTCTCTGTCTTCCCCTCATCCACCACCATCACTCTGTCCCTCTCCGTCTCCCCCTCATCCACCACCATCACTCTGTCCCTCTCCGTCTCCCCCTCATCCACCACCATCACTCTGTCCCTCTCTGTCTTCCCCTCATCCACTACCATCACTCTGTCCCTCTCTGTCTTCCCCTCATCCACTACCATCACTCTGTACCTCTCTGTCTTCCCTCATCCACCACCATCACTCTGTCACTCTCTGTCTCCCTCATCCACCACCATCACTCTGTCCCTCTCCGTCTCCCCTCATCCACCACCATCACTCTGTCCTCTCTGTCTCTCCCTCATCCACCACCATCACTCTGTCCCTCTCTGTCTTCCCCTCATCCACTACCATCACTCTGTCCCTCTCTGTCTTCCCCTCATCCACTACCATCACTCTGTCCCTCTCTGTCTTCCCCTCATCCACCACCATCACTCTGTCCCTCTCCGTCTCCCCCTCATCCACCACCATCACTCTGTCCCTCTCCGTCTCCCCCTCATCCACCACCATCACTCTGTCCCTCTCTGTCTTCCCCTCATCCACTACCATCACTCTGTCCCTCTCTGTCTTCCCCTCATCCACTACCATCACTCTGTCCCTCTCCGTCTTCCCCTCATCCACCACCATCACTCTGTCCCTCTCTGTCTCCCCCTCATCCACCACCATCACTCTGTCCCTCTCCGTCTCCCCCTCATCCACCACCATCACTCTGTCCCTCTCTGTCTTCCCCTCATCCACCACCATCACTCTGTCCCTCTCCGTCTTCCCCTCATCCTTGACTACATTCTCCGTCTCCGAGGAAACGGTCCTCACTGAGAGACACCATCTGTTAGCCTGCTACAGGTCTGCTCTGCTTGGTGGCACACACGCACACACACACACACACACACACACACATTCGGTGGCAGGCAACACGGTGGCACACAGAGAAGAAAGAACAGATTGATGCCTGAAGATTGTAATCAAGAGAGCAGAGCACTGAACAGACAGAGATTCATACTATGCTGGTGATGAATCAAGAGAGCAGAGCACTGAACAGACAGAAATTTATTGTAGATGAATCAACTACACCCCTCAGCTAGAGTCACTACACCCCTCAGCTAAAGTCACTACACCCCTCAGCTAAAGTCACTACACCCCTCAGCTAAAGTCACTACACCCCTCAGCTAGAGACCACTACACCCCTCAGCTAGAGAACACTACACTCCTCAGCTAGAGACCACTACACCCCTCAGCTAGAGAACACTACACTCCTCAGCTAGAGACCACTACACCCCTCAGCTAGAGACCACTACACCCCTCAGCTAGAGACCACTACACCCCTCAGCTAGAGACCACTACACCCCTCAGCTAGAGACCACCACACCCCTCAGCTAGAGACCACTACACCCCTCAGCTAGAGACCACCACACCCCTCAGCTAGAGACCACTACACCCCTCAGCTAGAGACCACCACACCCCTCAGCTAGAGACCACTACACCCCTCAGCTAGAGACCACCACACCCCTCAGCTAGAGACCACTACACCCCTCAGCTAGAGACCACCACACCCCTCAGCTAGAGACCACTACACTCCTCAGCTAGAGACCACCACACTCCTCAGCTAGAGACCACCACACCCCTCAGCTAGAGACCACTACACCCCTCAGCTAGAGACCACTACACCCCTCAGCTAGAGAACACTACACTCCTCAGCTAGAGACCACCACACCCCTCAGCTAGAGACCACTACACCCCTCAGCTAGAGACCACTACACCCCTCAGCTAGAGACCACCACACCCCTCAGCTAGAGACCACCACACCCCTCAGCTAGAGACCACTACACCCCTCAGCTAGAGTCACTACACCCCTCAGCTAGAGTCACCACACCCCTCAGCTAGAGACCACCACACCCCTCAGCTAGAGACCACTACACCCCTCAGCTAGAGACCACCACACCCCTCAGCTAGAGACCACTACACCCCTCAGCTAGAGACCACCACACCCCTCAGCTAGAGACCACTACACCCCTCAGCTAGAGACCACCACACCCCTCAGCTAGAGACCACTACACTCCTCAGCTAGAGACCACCACACCCCTCAGCTAGAGACCACCACACCCCTCAGCTAGAGACCACTACACCCCTCAGCTAGAGACCACTACACCCCTCAGCTAGAGAACACTACACCCCTCAGCTAGAGACCACCACACCCCTCAGCTAGAGACCACTACACCCCTCAGCTAGAGACCACTACACCCCTCAGCTAGAGACCACCACACCCCTCAGCTAGAGACCACCACACCCCTCAGCTAGAGACCACTACACCCCTCAGCGAGAGTCACTACACCCCTCAGCTAGAGTCACCACACCCCTCAGCTAGAGACCACCACACCCCTCAGCTAGAGACCACTACACCCCTCAGCTAGAGACCACCACACCCCTCAGCTAGAGACCACTACACCCCTCAGCTAGAGACCACCACACCCCTCAGCTAGAGACCACTACACCCCTCAGCTAGAGACCACCACACCCCTCAGCTAGAGACCACTACACCCCTCAGCTAGAGACCACCACACCCCTCAGCTAGAGACCACTACACCCTCAGCTAGAGACCACCACACTCCTCAGCTAGAGACCACCACACCCCTCAGCTAGAGACCACTACACCCCTCAGCTAGAGACCACTACACCCCTCAGCTAGAGAACACTACACCCCTCAGCTAGAGACCACCACACCCCTCAGCTAGAGACCACTACACCCCTCAGCTAGAGACCACTACACCCTCAGCTAGAGACCACCACACCCTCAGCTAGAGACCACCACACCCCTCAGCTAGAGACCACTACACCCCTCAGCTAGAGTCACTACACCCTCAGCTAGAGTCACCACACCCCTCAGCTAGAGACCACCACACCCTCAGCTAGAGACCACTACACCCCTCAGCTAGAGACCACCACACCCCTCAGCTAGAGACCACTACACCCCTCAGCTAGAGTCACCACACCCCTCAGCTAGAGACCACTACACCCCTCAGCTAGAGACCACTACACCCCTCAGCTAGAGACCACCACACCCCTCAGCTAGAGACCACTACACCCCTCAGCTAGAGACCACCACACCCCTCAGCTAGAGACCACCACACCCCTCAGCTAGAGACCACTACACCCCTCAGCTAGAGTCACTACACCCCTCAGCTAGAGTCACCACACCCCTCAGCTAGAGTCACTACACCCCTCAGCTAGAGTCACTACACCCCTCAGCTAGAGACCACTACACCCCTCAGATAGAGAACACTACACCCCTCAGCTAGAGACCACCACACCCCTCAGCTAGAGACCACCACACCCCTCAGCTAGAGACCACTACACTCCTCAGCTAGAGAACACTACACCCTCAGATAGAGACCACTACACCCCTCAGGTAGAGACCACCACACCCCTCAGCTAGAGACCACTACACCCCTCAGGTAGAGACCACCACACCCCTCAGCTAGAGACCACTACACCCCTCAGATAGAGACCACTACACCCCTCAGCTAGAGACCACTACACCCCTCAGCTAGAGACCACTACACCCCTCAGCTAGACACCACTACACTCCTCAGCTAGAGTCACTACACCCCTCAGCTAGAGACCACTACACCCCTCAGGTAGAGACCACTACACTCCTCAGCTAGACACCACTACACTCCTCAGCTAGAGTCACTACACCCCTCAGCTAGAGACCACTACACCCTCAGCTAGAGTCACTACACTCCTCAGCTGAAGAGACCACCACACCCCTCAGCTAGAGACCACTACACCCCTCAGCTAGAGACCACTACACCCCTCAGTTAGAGACCACCACACCCTCAGCTAGAGACCACCACACCCCTCAGCTAGAGACCACTACACCCCTCAGCTAGAGACCACCACACCCCTGGGCTAGAGACCACCACACCCTCAGCTAGAGACCACTACACCCCTCAGCTAGAGACCACCACACCCCTCAGCTAGAGACCACTACACCCTCAAGAGACCACTACACCCCTCAGTTAGAGACCACCACACCCCTCAGCTAGAGACCACCACACCCCTCAGCTAGAGACCACTACACCCCTCAGCTAGAGACCACTACACTCCTCAGATAGAGACCACTACACTCCTCAGATAGAGACTACCACACTAATGGACCCGTCTCCCTGATTCCTTACCCTCCAGTTTTAGATCCTAACCTTGTTTTGTCTGATCTTACTGGGCATCCCAAATGGCACCCTATTCACTATGTAGTGCACTTTTGACTGGAGTCCTATGGATCATGAAGGGAATAGGGTGCAATTTCATTTGGGACACAGTTTTACTTTCCCGGTGCTTTGGGATCGATTTTTCTACTGACAAAGCCCCCCACGCCACACACACACCAACACACACTCTCTCTCTCTCTCTCTGGGGCTTGTGTCTTTGTTCTGGGATGAGAAGACAAGGGTTTAAATCCCCTGACAGTGTTAACAACATCCTACAAGGCCCTGACCTCACAGTGTTAACAACATCCTACAAGGCCCTGACCTCACAGTGTTAACAACCTCCTACAAGGACCTGACCTCACAGTGTTAACAACATCCTACAAGGACCTGACCTCACAGTGTTAACAACATCCTACAAGGCCCTGACCTCACAGTGTTAACAACATCCTACAAGGACCTGACCTCACAGTGTTAACAACATCCTACAAGGCCCTGACCTCACAGTGTTAACAACATCCTACAAGGCCCTGACCTCACAGTGTTAACAACATCCTACAAGGCCCTGACCTCACAGTGTTAACAACATCCTACAAGGCCCTGACCTCACAGTGTTAACAACATCC
The DNA here is from genome assembly GCF_023373465.1 of Oncorhynchus keta. Lineage (NCBI taxonomy): Eukaryota > Metazoa > Chordata > Actinopteri > Salmoniformes > Salmonidae > Oncorhynchus > Oncorhynchus keta. The sequence continues at coordinate 54,078,808 of NC_068438.1, read as the reverse complement.
TACAAGGCAGAAGGTGTGACAGCTACTTATTGCTGGCTGGCTGGCTGGTTGTACAGGCCTATGGCTGGCCGGCTGGCTGGCTGGCTAGTTGTACAGGCCTATGGCTGGCTGGCTAGTTGTACAGGCCTATGGCTGGCTGGCTGGTTGTACAGGCCTATGGCTGGCTGGCTAGTTGTACAGGCCTATGGCTGGCTGGCTGGTTGTATAGGCCTATGGCTGGCTGGCTAGTTGTACAGGCCTATGGCTGGCTGGCTGGTTGTACAGGCCTATGGCTGGCTGGCTGGTTGTACAGGCCTATGGCTGGCTGGCTAGTTGTACAGGCCTATGGCTGGCTGGCTAGTTGTACAGGCCTATGGCTGGCTGGCTATGGCTGGTTGTACAGGCCTATGGCTGGCTGGCTGGTTGTACAGGCCTATGGCTGGCTGGCTGGTTGTACAGGCCTATGGCTGGCTGGCTGGTTGTACAGGCCTATGGCTGGCTGGCTGGTTGTACAGGCCTATGGCTGGCTGGCTGGTTGTACAGGCCTATGGCTGGCTGGCTGGTTGTACAGGCCTATGGCTGGCTGGCTGGTTGTACAGGCCTATGGCTGGCTGGCTGGTTGTACAGGCCTATGGCTGGCTGGCTAGTTGTACAGGCCTATGGCTGGCTGGCTGGTTGTACAGGCCTATGGCTGGCTGGCTGGTTGTACAGGCCTATGGCTGGCTGGCTGGTTGTACAGGCCTATGGCTGGCTGGCTGGTTGTACAGGCCTATGGCTGGCTGGCTAGTTGTACAGGCCTATGGCTGGCTGGCTGGTTGTACAGGCCTATGGCTGGCTGGCTAGTTGTACAGGCCTATGGCTGGCTGGCTGGTTGTACAGGCCTATGGCTGGCTGGCTGGTTGTACAGGCCTATGGCTGGCTGGCTGGTTGTACAGGCCTATGGCTGGCTGGCTGGTTGTACAGGCCTATGGCTGGCTGGCTAGTTGTACAGGCCTATGGCTGGCTGGCTGGTTGTACAGGCCTATGGCTGGCTGGCTAGTTGTACAGGCCTATGGCTGGCTGGCTGGTTGTACAGGCCTATGGCTGGCTGGCTGGTTGTACAGGCCTATGGCTGGCTGGCTGGTTGTACAGGCCTATGGCTGGCTGGCTGGTTGTACAGGCCTATGGCTGGCTGGCTGGTTGTACAGGCCTATGGCTGGCTGGCTGGTTGTACAGGCCTATGGCTGGCTGGCTGGTTGTACAGGCCTATGGCTGGCTGGCTGGTTGTACAGGCCTATGGCTGGCTGGCTGGTTGTAGGCCTATGGCTGGCCTACAGGCCTGGCTGGCTGGCTGGTTGTACAGGCCTATGGCTGGCTGGTTGTACAGGCCTATGGCTGGCTGGCTGGTTGTACAGGCCTATGGCTGGCTGGCTGGTTGTACAGGCCTATGGCTGGCTGGCTGGTTGTACAGGCCTATGGCTGGCTGGCTGGTTGTACAGGCCTATGGCTGGCTGGCTGGTTGTACAGGCCTATGGCTGGCTGGCTGGTTGTACAGGCCT